>NC_056728.1:1304461263-1304498540 GCF_019279795.1 Protopterus annectens | reverse complement strand
TACAGTGGGGACCAGCTCTCCCACATTTGAGTTTATACATGACCACACCCAGCCACCTTGTGTGAACTAATCCAGATATCCCAGTGAAAACTTAGGGGTTGCACTTCAGTATAGGGGGACTTTTCCCTTCATCTCAACTTAACTTTCACCCCAACTCACATAAAATTCATTGGCTAGGATTGAAATGTCTTCATCCACATTATTTTAGGTAAGCTGGACTGATAAAAATGACCAAATATTGGAAGTGTAACCGTTATTCATCATTTAATGGGACTTGTCTACATGGATATAAGAAGCACCTTTGCAGAGTATGGCTTGACATGCCCAAACTCAGGCCTGTCCTGATCAGATGCCACCTTTGGCATGTTGTACCCTGAGCGCTGGGACCCTGTGAACCCTATCCTTGGATACCTGATCCTCACCTGTCATTTACTTCTTGCCTCATCCTGTGCACTGAATGTACCCAGGTTGTTGTCTTCTAGAATTAAGGCTAGAAGGTCTTGGTACATAGACAATGGCCTTAAATGCCATGAGAAGAAGCACAGTGTAGTAATGTTTGAAAAAAATTATACTCCCTATGTTATAAACATTTCCCTTCAGCCAGATATAGTCATAAGAGACCTGGGTACATATGTGGAATACCTGCTCACATTTGATCAACACATCTACACTGCAGGGACGTCGGGAGGCATACGCACTGTACTGATTTCAGTACAACTTATTTGGAAGGGGGGTAGCGTTTACATTTTCTTTTTCGCGCTTTACTAGTGCACGATGACGTCAGCTCATCAGGGCAGCCAGTCGGAATGGAGCTCACCGCGCGCGTCAGTTCAAATGCGTTTTCAAGTGGGAGGAGCGTTATGTTGGACTTGGATGAACACGAGCGGGAGAATTTGTTGGTCTCACTTCATTTATTTTGTTGGTCGAAGCAGAAGGAGCGTTATGGTGGATGTACACAAGCGGGCTCAGCGGGAGGATTTGTTGGTCTCACTTCGAGAACCGAGGGTTGGTGAGTAATAAGGAGTGTGTGTGTGTGTGTGTGTGTGTGTGTGTGTGTGTGTGTGTGTGTGTGTGTGTGTGTGTGTGTGTGTGTGTGTGTGTGTGTATATTATATATATTTATAGACCTGGGTCCCATGCATTTTCTTGATGGTAAGAAGCACGAAACTTAGACGACTTGCATTACATCGTCAGAAGGCAAGTTATCGGGATTTAGTAGCTTGTTATCAAAGTAAACAAGGTGCAATTTTGTTCAAATATGGATTAGAGAGGCTGCTAGCACAGGCAACTACTCTGGTATAGGACTAAAAGAACCTTTGTCATGTACCAACTTTCTCCTTAAGTTTAGTAACAATCTTCCAGTTGCTATCCCTGAAAACCAACAGCTCCTCTTGCCAACCTACACAACCCCAATCTGTACTCTGCTGTGTATACAAACTAGTGGAATTCAAATGACCTGTAATCCCCCCCACCCATTTTCAACACTACTAAATTAAGATTTTACAAGTACAACCTATACATAAAGCAAAAATCTGAAAGCTAACAGGCAGAATGGTGGGTGGAGAGTGGGAGGCAGGGCAGTCAATACATTTGTAAGAACAGCTAAACAGCTAGACTATCAATTGACATTTCTCAAAATAGCCACAAGCACGAGGAATGAAACTCCCCTACTCATTTTAGATCCACATACTTCACAATGTAAGGTGACACCCTTAAGCTTGAAGGAGAGAGCATATGTTCCTTATTGTCAAAACTTTACAAGTGTACTTTTATTTTACTGCACTCTTTTGTGCTAAGAGGTTGACAGCTATGGTGAGAACTGAATTCATTAAATGATAGCCATTTAAGTTTCAGTCTTTCTCTCTTTCACAAAGCAGGTGATTTGGCATAGTGGTATGTTGTTCTGACTATTTTGCACAGTGACCTTGGCAGTAAAATGTATGATGGTAACACAGCATTTTATTCTAGCAGCTTTCCAAGATTATACAAGCAATGTTTAATGTGTTCCTGTTTTTTGCCCATTTGACCCACCCCAATAAATTTGGCTTTTTCCAGACTTCTTGTGCTGCGAAGTTGAGATGTAGTTGAGTATTGCGTAGATTTTACAAGGAGCTGAGAGCTGCAGGGGAAGAGAAGTTTAGTGCTGATTATGCTAAATCAGCTCACATTGCTAGTAGCACAAAATGTTGTGTACTTGCTTTTAATACAGAAGGTTGTTGGTTCTACTCCCATAAGGGGTGAATGCTGCTGTACTGAAAGTCAAGACACTAACTATGAGCCTGTTATCAGTTTGCCATCCATTTCCTATTGCAATATTACTAGCTTATTAATGTAATTTAGGCAATTTATTCCTCAGGGGCATCAGACACTTTATTTTTCGGTGACGTCATGAAATATAAAGGTGATTGCTAGTAGCAACCTCTTCATTAGTTAGATTTATTTAACGTGGAATTATTTAGATGACTTTTTTTTACTACTTCAGAGATTGTGCATATTTTTTACTGATAATGGTGGACTGTAAAAGTTTGACTAGACTTTTATGATGGAAATGTTCTGAACTGGGCAGTTTTGTTTCATTGTTTACTGGAAAAATGTTCAAAGCAATAGGAAGGTGTATCAAAGAGCACATGTATGTTTCATATGCAAGGGGCCTATGATTTAAAAGCAACCCAGAATTAATTTTTATCTGCCACGGGTAAAATGTATTTTTCTTTGAATGTGGGTTTAATGTTGTTTCAATGAATGTGAGTTTCAAGGGAAGAGAAGTTTTAATGCCAAGTTTGTTTAGCAGATGTCTTAGTGTTTGTGCTGTAAAATGCAAAATAAAACTTTCAAATGAAGTTCAAATCATCATAGAAGTAAATCAGTATGTACATTAGTGTTTATGGTAAATGGAGTGAAATAGCAAAGTAATGGATCATTGGAATGGCTGCAGGGGGAGGCTCCATTCGACCATGGTTTTGTGAGGGGAAAGGGCGGCAAACTTAGACAGCCACAGCTGAACTATACCTCCCAACTGTCCAGATTTTCAAAGAATGAATAGATTTTTTGCTTCTTATTTTGGTTTGTTCTTCAATTTGTGGTTTTCTGGCAAATGATTTAGGAATTAAGTCACTAAATAATGACACACTAGTTTCAGACTTTATAACCTTCAGAAAAATGCATGCTAAAATCAACTGTCCCAGTTTATACAAGAGCAATTTTTAGTACTGTTTATATGTTCCCTCAATATATTTGGCCTTGTCCAGATTTATTGCATTAACAGGTTGAGAGGTACATGCAAATAAATTGCTTTATAGAATTAGGCATAGCCAAACCTCAACTGTCCCTGATTTTGGCTCAAAATGTTGCTCTTCCCTAATGATCCCTCCACAAAATAGCAATTTTGGAAGAAAACATAGAGGGTTTACTTTACTTTTATAAATAACTGTAATGATCAGAGTTATACATTACTTTTATTTCAGAAATGCATGTAGATTCTCTAATTTTGTCAGCTGCTCTAAGTTAACTGTGCTCATATTAAAATGGTGTCCCTCCTTTGACAGGTTCCCAGCTGTATTGTCTGGCAATTTTATATTTTTGCATCACATTTTTGGTCCATTTTTCTTAAAATTGCAGTTTTCTGGCAAATTAGTGGCAAATTGTTAAAGACTGAAGTTAGAAAATAATGCAGACATTTCAGTTTCAGATTTCATACCTTTCAGAAAATTCGTACTGATGCAAGACGTACTACTATTCTATTATTTTTCTAAGTTTATAAGAGCAATATTTTAAAAAAATGTCCTTATTTTTGGGCCTTTGCCTCATTTTTATTTATGAGTTTGTTGCTGTAAGAGGTTGAGAGGTTGTGTGTGTGTGTGTGTGTGTGTGTGTGTGTGTGTGTGTGTGGTAGGTAGCATACCTCTCAACTGTCCACATTTGCAGAATGTCCAGATTTTGCCCCATATTTTTGTCTGTTCCTCATAAATTTTGTGATTTTCTAGAAAATCATTGAAGGCTGAAGTTGCTAAATAATGACAGACATTTGAGCTTCAGACTTCATGTCCTTTAGAAAAATTCATACTAGCACAAATCCTGTTATTCTAGCAACTTTCTAAGTTCACGAGAACATTATTTAATATCTGTCCCTGTTTATTTTAGGCTTTGTCCATATTTCTTGCACTAAGAAGTAGGTAGGGGTGTGTGTGAATGAAACATCCTAGTTAGTGGTAGCAGGTGGTTAGTAATTTACTCGAGCTCAAAACCTGTACCCTAGTTACAGAAAACAAAAGCATAAAGTCTCTACCCCAACTACCATGCTGCATTTTTCAAAGAACTGACATTTCAGGTTAATTTTCAATTCAAGGAACCGAGTTTGAATATTATATTACTGAAGAGGCATTACAGCAAATGCCTCTTCATCGACACTAAAAGAGCGAACCGTGAATTACGAGAATGGCCGTAGCTTGGCTGGGGAGGGGGGTAGCAGTTTGAGAGCTGTCAGTACAAATTTGAAAATCCTAGCTACACCCCTGCTACACTGTACTCAGAAAATTACTCTGCAGGATACAGGGGAACTTCCTGTATATCTAAAGAGGTTATCAGATCTATCATTGAGTATATTGCCCACTTTGGTATGTACAAATCCAAGATTGTTGCCAAATTAGTAAGGTTCCGGAGATTTTAACAAAGAAAGTCAAAGGTCTTAAATCCCTAAACTATCTCAAAAGATTAGCATAGGTATTATTATAGGTTATAACTCACTAGCTATTGTACAGGGACATTTGTTTCAGTTTTTGAGCCATGAAAGACCAGGTCTGCTTTGACCTGCTTTTTTTGCTCAGAAACAAAGAACCTGCCAGCAGATTACCCAAATGTAATGACTGTAACAGTGAAACACGAAGAACATCAAAGATCCACAGTAAGGACCTTAATTTGTACTTTCTGAAGGGACTGATTCCTTACACAGTACATGTTTGGCATGTAGAGTAAGCTTCCAATTCAAGACAAGCAAAGCACAAGCTTTCATGACTAAGCTTGACAAATAGATAAGTAGCCACAAATTTACCCTGGTGCTGTCAGGTTTGGAACTCCTCAAGAAGGAAGTGTACAAATAAGCTGAAGGTTTCTCTTTATGGATAGACATTTTTATGATTTCTTTGTCTGTTTGAAGTATTATTCTGATTTTTTTTTTTGGTATCGCTCAGAGATAAGGAGTGCATATGAACATTCGTATGGGGAGGCTCTCATATTTATGAAGTCCACCATGGATTGTTCTGTTCTTCCTTTGCTTTCCTCCCAGAACTAACTGAATCATTATTTGTCAAGAAGGATGAAAACGTCTGATTACCCCCTTGTGAAGCCTGTCCTGAAGGATGCCGTTTTTTTCTTTGCAACCTAGAAGCATCTTGATTCAGCTCCCTCTCTCCTAAATGCTATTCCTCCAGTTCTGATTTAACCAAGTGAATGTTCTGAGTGTTTAATTATTGCTGGCTTTGCTATAAATTATACCTGAACTGGCTACTTATTTTTCTTGCCTGCTATTTATTGCTGTGCTTTATGAGCCACTGCTCTCCTTTGGGTGGAGGTGTTCTAAGCTGCACAACTGAGCTACCACTGAAGCCTGCTTTGACCTATTTATACTGGATTTGATGCTTTTCAATCCCTACAACACGAAGGAAGTGTTATCCAGTGTCATGGTGTAGAGGGATAAAGGTCTGATTATGGCCAGGGCAATCTGGATTTGATTAGAGGCTTGGGTGTCTCAGGTGATGGGAAGGGGAGGATGTGAGTGCCCATGGGGGGGTGCACTCATATACAAGTAGTGGTTGATCTTTGTATGAGAACAGGTGTGGTGGGCATTGTCTTCAGGGAGGCAGTGTATTGGCTGTTTGAAGGTGGGAAAATATGCCAGCACTCCCACTTTATGCTCATTCTTACACATATGAGGTGCACACATGGGGTAGGAATCTAAGACATAGCAAAAAATCTTCCTTTTCTAGCAATATGATGCTGCCCCATGGTCAGAGAAAGTCTTAGGGAGGTTTGTCAGGTTTGGTGGACCCAGTGGATTGATTTCTGGGAGTAGCTGATGGCTGTAGGAACTTTAGGAAGGGAGAAAAGAATAAATTAAAAAAGTAGGGAAGTGCCATTATTTGCATTTCATTGTTAACATCTGAAGACAATTATTACTGATTTTACTCTATCTGCTAATTTGGGCACAGCTTAGTTCTTGGAGGCCATTTTAGAACAGTGCTGTAGTAGTTATCATAACACGGTAATATTACTGCTGTTCTAGGCATTCAGTTCTTATTGGCTTTGCTGTAAGTTGTATTCCAATTGGCTACTTGTTTTTTCTTGCTCACAGTTAAATGCTTTGCTGTGTGAGCCATTGCTCTCCTTTTGCCTAAGATGCACTTCACACAGTAGCAGGGTACAGTGGACTCCATAGAAGTGTGTCACTTTAACTAAATTGTGTCTATAGCCTTAATGTCCCATTCCCTCCTGTCACAATACCTGTCATTCCGAGTTGGTGCTACATGATTGCTCAATCATTGACTCAGTATTGTCAAGGAGCAAAGTGCCAAACCTTGCTGCAACCTTCATCACCTAGCTGAACTAAAGACCACTTGTTGCACCAAGCAGCATCATGTCCTTCTTAGTACAGTAACACACACACACACACACACACACACACACACACACACACACACACCTAGCTAGACAGTAACAAGTAAGGCCTTATAATAAGGAATGACTAGAGCACAACCTATGTGTGCCCATTACCTTCTCGATTATAGAACCCCTATGCTAGGTACTATTACCCAATATAGTAAATTCTATATTCAGCCTAGTAGATGCCTTCAGTTCACCTTATTCTGAGATTATAACAGCACAGGCCACTTCCTCACACTATTACCATCCTGTTAATACTAAGTGCTTTGAGGCAGTGCTCTAGCTGCTTAATGCACACTGACAATCATTCACATCTACATTTACTAACATCTGGATATGTGAGAGATAGAAATACCTGCTAAAGTTAGGGGCTAGCTTATCATCTAAACCTACACACAGCACTCAAAGGGTTATCAGTACCCATATCCCCCTACACCTGCAGGTCATGCACCTACAAACAAGACTTCTTATGTTGAGGGAGATAAGAAGATTCCTTCCAAGCTTCAAAGGCCACCAAGATAAAAGCCTGACTCTCAAACTCCTCATCATCAGCATAATGAAAACTCATGTACTACACCATTATTACCAGTTATCTCAAACCGTACTAAGAAGTGTCATTATACCAATCCATCTGATCCCTTAAGGCACCATGAGCCAGCCAAAACACAAGGAAATGTCATTGGTGAATCCATATTGAGACACAGAGACACTCCACTCACAAGGCTTGGTATAAATAATGGTGAGCTGCCTGTCAGAAGCAAGGATACATCAATTGTCTAGAGCTTTCCAGTCCCTTCACCCCAGATACATCTAAGACATGGCCATTATTCATGTGTGTGACTTGAGACCCACATTGCTGGATTATATGAAGAGATATGACAGAGCTCTCAGATCATACATCCAAGGCTGGTATGAGGCTAATCTTGAGCATCATCCTACTGTCATTGAGAATGATGCTTCAGTATAAGCAAAATATGACTGACTTCAACAATTTACTTATCTATTGGTATTTTTCTATGGGGGAATCCAATGTGAGACAGCATGGACTGTCTTACCTGCTTCACTGGGAGGTGGCATGCCACTTTTCCTCAAGGCTTTCATATATTGCCCAGGATTTTCTCTACCCCCCACAGAGCCTTTTTTCGACAAAGTAACCTGTTCCTTCTGCCATCTCATCCAGACTAAACTAGGGCAGTATAAGAATGACACTGATGAATACCGGAAGCCTAAATAAGAAATTGCTGTCCTTAGAAGCTTTGTTAACTCTTGAAAACATAGACATCTGCATCATTAGTGAAAACTAGTTCTAGCACAGTGATAATATACCTTCTCTACCATAGGTCAATGCTTGTCACATGTTCAAATCCTCTACTGATGATACCTCTGTAATTAGTGGTGGTGGTGTGCCATATATCACTATGACTCATACACCTCTAGACTTATATAGCTAGATAATGACCAGGAACCCCTTCATGTCCTAGAAGCTTTAAATAAGACCCCTTGGCAGGGTTCAAGTAACAAATTCACCACCATAACAGGAACAAGCAAGCAAAAACTGAGGGTAATGCTAATCAATGCTAGAAGTCTAAATTTCAAAATGCACTCACTCGAGGCACTCCTTAAAATGGAGAACATCGATATCTGTGCAGTGACTGAGACCTGGTTCAAGGCTCCAGAGAGCACCCCTGCACTACCAGGCTATAACTCATACCACACTTTTCGGCCATGTAACCTGGACCGAAACACCAAAGGTGGGGGTGTGTCCATATTCATTAAGAATATTCACACCTCCAGGCTAGTTTCTCAGCATAATGCATCCGAGGTTATCCAAGTGCAGCTAACTCTTGGCAAAACTGCAATCCAAATTGTAGCTTGCTACAGATTCCCCACCATGCCCCAGGATCCCCACTCCTCTTTTCTTGATGTACTGGAAAATATTAGGGTTCAACCAAACACTCTAATAATGGGCCACTTCAACTACCCCACCATTAACTGGGAAAACTACTCATGTACCAACTCCTTAGCGCAACGCTTGGAATTCATAAACTCCAATGCCCTAGATCAACTTATCCACACCCCACCAGGGGCAACAATATCCTAGACCTAGTCATTACCAACATGAGTGACCGGTGTTCCACACCTGAAGTCAACTCCTCGTTGGTCCGATCCGACCATAAGCTAATCACCCTTGATATCCACATCCCACCCCCACCCCCATTAAGGAAACCACAGTAAAAAATTTCTCCAAAGCCAACTTCATGCTTCTTAAGACAGAAGTAGTGAACTTCATGACACCCATGCAGATGGACAATACAGTTACAACTGCTGAATCCTACACAAATGCACTCTATAAGCACTTACATGAGTGCATGGATCGCTTATCCCAAACAGAACCAAGACGCTATCCTCCAAAAAAAGGAAGCCAATCTGGTGGTCCCCTGCCATAAACAAACTGTACAACAGAAGGAAGAAACTGTTGCAAAAGAGAGTAAAATCCCATGAGTGGAGGAGCTCCCTGGTCAGCCTCAGTAAGAAGCTGAGATCCCTTATAAGATCCTCCAAAGCTAGCTACGAAAATAAAATCGCCACTAATTTCAAGGACAACCACAAAGCATTCTATAGCTATGTCAAGAATCTCAATGGCAACACCCAGATCTGCTCTGAGTTACAGCACAAAGGCATGAAAATTACAGAACCAACTGATATTGCCAACATCCTGGCAGATAGGTTCAGTGCTAACTTTACCCCCCCTCACCCCCTAAAGGGCCCATTTCTATACAGGAAGAATGCAGAGTCCCTGTAATCACAACTATGCAGGTGAAAGCTGCACTCTCTAAAGCCAAAAAGCACAGCATCCATGGGACCAGACAACATCCCAGGCTGCGTTTTACACGAACTTCAGAATGAACTGGCTCCTCACTTAAGCACCATGTTCAATAATAGCCTCGCATCAGGCTTTGTGCCCGCTGAATGGTGCACAGCAACAGTTATCCCACTCCACAAAGGGGGAGCCACCACTGATCCCAGGAACTATAGACCTATTAGCCTGATGAGCCTGGTCTGCAAGGCCTTGGAACATATCATCATGGAACTCATAAACAAAGACATTGGTAACATCCAAACTCTGGATCCTACCCAGTTCGGGTTTGTGAAAGGCAGATCATGCCTCCTGAACCTGATCGACATGTTTGAGGCAGTCAACAAAGCCATAGATGAGGGTAAGGTGGTTCACACAGCCTATCTTGACCTCGCCAAGGCTTTCGACACCATCCCCCATTCTGGAATTATAGCTAAACTCAATAACTGGGCATAAATCCCTACATCACAAGATGGGTTGCCAACTGGCTCACTGACAGAACCCACACTGTAAAAGTTGCAGACTCCAAATCTGACCTCAAACCAGTGACAAGTGGAGTACCACAGGGTTCCGTCCTGGGACCACTCCTGTTTGGTATCTACTTCTCTGAAGTACAGGGTAACACAGAAGGCCTCTGGCTAACGAAGTTCGCAGATGACTGCAAACTAGGAGCCATAGTCAAGTCCCCAAATGATGTGAACATCCTACAGAAGGGTCTCTCTGAGACAGATGCCTGGTGTCAGAGCCATGGCCTCAAGCTCAATGCCAAAAAGTGCAGTGTCATCCCCTTTGGTAAAAACTCTGTACCCGTGAACTACCACATAGGCAGCAATCTACTTAACACCGAATGCGTGATAAGAGACTTTAGGACCCAGGTGGACAATAGTCTCTCCTTTGATAGTCACATCGCCACAGTAGTCAGGAAGTCCTTCTACGTGGCACACCTCATCATAAAAGGGTTCTCATCCAGGAAAAAAGAGGTCATCGTTCCCCTCTACTCGACACTCATTAGACCCATTATAGAGTACAATGCCCCTTTTAAAATATACCTCACAAGACATCTTCAGCAGCTGGAAAGGCCACAGAAGTACTTCACAAAGAGGATTACTGTACTCAAACAAATGCCCTACACTGACCGTCTCAAAAAACTCCAGCTTTACTCCGTAGCATATCGCCTACTCCAAGGTGATCTCTGCCTAACATATAAAGCTGTGTCAAACCCAGAGCTGTTGGACATGCTACACCTAAAGAAATCCCAATCCCACCGAGCTACATGCTCTAGGGACCTAAACCTTGTCACCACAATAAACAGGACATGCTGGAGGGATAGATTCCTATCCCAGAGACTTCCCATACTCTGGAACAGGCTACCCATCTATGTCAAGCAAAGTTCTTCATTAGCACTCTTCAAGAAAAATCTTGATGAGTGGATGGGAAATGGGAAATACACCCCGGGGATCACTTCTGTGTCTCTGCTCGACAGTGGCACAGGAAAATAACTTTCTTGGGTGGTGTAAGTCAGGGAACCTTGTTGGCTAGGCTTACTTAGGCCCTTGGGCCAATAGCCTAGTACCTACCTATGAACCTATAAACCTTATCACTAACTGGCCAACCACAGAACTCCATCTGTGGCACCCACATCCCACAAGGCATATTTAGGGAAACTAGACTCCTTTACCATTGAAGAAAACACTATTACATGTGGAGATTTCAGTTAGCCATCTATTAACTGGGAGATTTACACCACTACAAAAATATGCTCAACAGTTCCCAGACTTTATTAATGCAAAGTCACTAAACTAGATTATATGTTCCTGACTGCTCATTATACAAAATGCTCCATTATACTCTGCTCCTATAATTACTCCCTCCTTGGTTAGGCTTGACCATCAAGAAGTTGTTCTCAATATTAAAACTCATTTCAAAACACTGACAAATTGTACCACATTCAGAGATTTCTCTAAGGCAAATTCTTCCAACTGTATTATAACCTCATAGTTTCAAGAATCCCCTTCCCTTGATGGCCCAACAGCAAACATTACTGCTTTCATGGAAGGTTTCTAGTCTCACTTCAAAACCTGCATCAAGACATTGGTCCAATCCATAACAAATATATTGCCAAGTTTAGGAATAAATCCCTTAGGTGGGATCCTAACATAAAGAAGCTGTACAATAAGAGAAAGAAAACAAAAACTCCTGTCCCTTAGTAACATCAAAAAAATTTACATATCAGAATTAAACTAAAAAAAGTTAAACAAAGAGGTTAAAAACAAAATCAAATCTTTTAATTCTGACTAGAATGAAATCTAAGCCAAGGCAACACTCTAACCAGGTCTTTCCTTATTCTACACAGTCGTAGAACAAACAGAAGTGTCATAACACATGACACATGCCTGCACCATGAATGAAGATGATGACTGAGTGGATGTAGAGACCAAATTGAGGAGCAATTAGCAATACATTCGACTACAGTGATCCTTCCGCCCTCAGGACAATTATTACAGAGAGCAATCAGTTTATAGCCAGTACAGAACAATTAAGGAAGCACAAAACAGAACAGGTTTTCATTTATTTACTGAATATAGAAACCAGGAAGCTAGGGAGACTACATGACTGGAATATACAGTGTGATCTATTAGTCAAGAGAAAGGACAATGGCCAAGCTAAATTTATCTCAAACAGCCCAGTTGCCATTTTAGATGATGCAGTAACTTACAGGGTACACAGTGGATGAGCTGAAAGGAGCCAGTGTCTCAGAAGAGAAACTTCAGAAAACTTAGCTTTAAGCCCATACTCTGACAATATTAAAAGTAGGAACAATGCTGTCCTATCCTTACACACTGTTCTCTCTCTCTGTCTCTCTGTGTTTATGTAATTATTGTAGCAACTTATTTGTTATTACCAATATGATTTCCATAATCAAGGCACATAGGAATTCAAAATTGTCTCATCTGTCATAGACAATCACAAGTGCTTCTTCAACTATGTCAGGAATCTTACAAACACCCAGTACTGCTCTGAGTTGATATATAATGGCTCTACCTGCTCTGGCCCTGGAGACCTAGCTGATGGATTAGCACACACATTTAGTTCAAACTTTCCCCCATCTCCACCTAGTCTACATACACATGAACTGGTGAAAATGCAAATTGCAAACAGAGAGCACTAAAGAACCCAACATGAGAGCCAACATGGCTGCCTGAGCCCAAAGCTCTGGACAGGGCCTGTAGAAATTTGTCTAAAAATAGAGTTTTCATGGAGAAAAAAACAACCCAGAAAGAATGGTGAGTGATTAGGAACAAAAGGAGGAATAGGTGGTTACTTTTAATATTGCAAATACGGAGAAGCAATTGTGCATATTGTTTGAAAAGGTAATCATAGTTCTTCAGGATGTGAGCACCTTGAAACAAAGAATAGAACAGAACCAACAGAAGAAGAAAGGCTCCAAGGGAAGCTACAAGATCTGGAGGAAGATAAACCAGCAATTAAAGCTGATCTGCAGGAGCAGATTGGAATAAAAAGGAGACTGAGCAGGCAACAGTATACTGGAGCAATTTGTAATACAGCTATTACATGAGAGATTTGTGCTACAGGAGTATCAAGAAACACTAACAGAGAGGCTGCACAGAATGGGACAGAGGCAAGCAGCAGCAAAAATCATACCCAGGCATGTTTTGGCATGTTTTCATTCCTTTGCTGTAAAAAAAACATGAAATAATAAGCCGAACAAAAAGACTTAAAAGTTGACCCACTTGCAGAGATGCTCATAAAGCTGGTCAAGGATTATTTGGAAGAACTCTATAGGAGAAGGAAAGCTATGCTGGAGGTATTAAATAAGCCAAGAATGAATGGAACAGCTGCATGTTGAAATACCCTGCAATTCTGGATGTAAAGCAGGAAGGGTAATGGTACAGGCTATGCAATATGAATGATGTTCAAAAGTTTAAATGAAGGTATCACATACATAAATAATCCAGGCAGTAAAAATCTAAATCATCTACAAGACACAGACTGGGAGAGAAACCTTAGACATGGGAAAGGTGATAGAGAGACACTGGGAGGATGTGCAGTGTCAGATGCTGACCCCCCTCTTCCAAGGAAAAAGCCAAGAACAGGAAGTACAGAAGGGCTGCATGCCAGTAAAGAAGATGAGCAGGAAATAAACAAATCACAAATGCAACCACAAGAAAATGAGAAAAGAGGCAGACTGATGAGGGGAAATGAGAGAGTTATACTAAAGGCTCAGATGAACTAGAATCCTCTCCCAATAGTGATTTAGGAAGAACAGCAGAGAAAGAAACAGAAGCAGGGATAGATAAGGGAGAACTTTAAAGAACTTGCAGGATGGTAGATCAAATGGTTCAGGTAACTCAGAAGTGAACTAGATAAATGAGGGACTAAACAAGCTGGATGCATTTATGATGAATAAAGAGTAGAAATGGTGAAAAGGCAATACTACAGAAGGACTGAAAGTGACCACAGAAACAGATAAGCAATCAGTGAGTGGAAGGAATAGACAAAAAAATGCAAGTGACTGTGAACAGAGAGGAAGAATGTATTCAATGAAACAGATGTGTATCTTGTGAAACTTGCACCAGGGAATACATCAAAACTTTACAAACAATGGGATGAACTGAACCATTTCTTGGGGTAATGCTAGATAATGCATTCAAGAGGGGCACAGGGGCAAACCTCCAAGGTAAGCAATATATTTTTCATGACTAATTACTGATGTACAAAATAAAACTGCAGTAAGCATATGACTTTGAAAAAAAGAGTAATAGTTGTTGATGTAAGAACTGGAGGCATAAAAAGTAAGGCTAAGAACAGCCCACAGAAAATTGTGAAATAAAGGAACAGTGGTGTATAAGTAATGTATTAAGGAGCTGTAAAACTGCAAATAAACAAAACATGTTAAAACATTAGCACATAAGTAAAGCTGGTGCACAAGACTGTTCAGCAACAATGGGGAGAGTAGGCCAATGACTGGGAATTCTGTAGTATAAAATTACTGTGACATCAACACTAGGCTGGCATGCATTATACTAATGTGAGGGGGAGTGAAAGGTAACAAAAGAAAGTATTAAAAGTTCCATGTCCAGAACATACCCATGCACCTGCAAGAGCCAAAAGGCAGTGCTCTAGAGGCCAGGGATGTGGAGGTGGGTCCAAGTGTAGGCAGCTGCCAAAAAACACAATGTTCAGTTTAGAGGGTAGGACTAGAAGGGTTATACTGGATGGCAGCAACTGAGAAAGCAGAGAGGGAATGGTCAAAAACAACAAGGAAAATATTGTTAATTATGGGGATCATTGGGGTTTGACAAATCCTGTCAGAAGGAGGAAAATACATGAAAGATTAAAGATGATAGGAACGAAACAAACCGAACTTCAACGAACTGTTAAACCACAAAAAATGGCAAAATAAGCAAAAGCTAAAAGCAGAAAATATTTAATATTGTAAGCACTTTCGGAAACGCCAATACGTTTCCTTCTTCAGACAAACAGTCAAACAAATTGAGGGCGTAAATATATACCATACTAAATAACTAATTAAACAATCAATGCTTTGCACGCTCCTATTTAAAGCAACCTAATAGCTAAAATAGGAACTTGTCAAGTATTTGAACTACATAAAATTATTATGTTACTACAATTAATATTATTAAACCAAATAATTAATACAAAAGATTAATACCTCTTAGTCAGCTCCATTACTTAAGTTACCATCATTAATTTCATACAATATTGAGCCATTCTTCTCTAAAAAATGCATGTCATTATACAAATGAAATAAAATAAAATAAAATAATACAAAGCCAAGTGTAAATTTAAAACACATATTTTTCATGTCATTTGATAGTGGCCATCAACAGGGCATAACATAACATAATTCATTATGCATAAAAGAAATCATCTCTTCAAAGCTGCTAATTTTAATAAACATTTAATAGATACTGTTTCGTTAAGGCCTGGAGGCAAATACGCTACTGTTCTGATTTGCCATAATAATTCCTCTAACTCCAGTTTAATTTGCCATGGTCCCCCTTTATCGTCAGGCTGTACTTGATTTAGTACATTAAACCTAAAACTATGGTCGGGAAATTCTTCTATGTGCCTAACTAAAGCATTATTCGTGTCTTTTCTTTTAATAGCATATTGATGTTCATAAATTCTTTGCCTAAACTTTCTTTCCGTCTTTCCAATATAGAAAGAGGGACAGTTTAAGCAACATGCAGAATAGACCACTCCTTTAGAATCGCAAGAAAAATTACCTTGAACTTTATACCATTTGTCACGTATCTTGAATTGATATGTAGTGTTGATATATCTACATTGGTGACATGCCCCACATTTAAACATACCCATATGTTTATTTGTCAAAGGCCTCCCAGAATGTTCCAAAAGTGATTTCAAACTATGGCCTTGTCTAAAAACTACCTTAGGTACATCACCTAAAATGTTATTCAACCTACTATCCTCCATTATAAGGGCCCAGTTTTTATTAAGAATGTTTGTTATAAATGCATGATCAAGACTGTATGTACAGAGAAAACTCGTAGTAAACTCATGAGACTCTGTCCGTAACTGGGTTCTCTGGTTAGCCTCTAGGTTGTTCTCAGCAATTGTCTTGGCAGATAATAGCGGTTGAAAATACCCCATCTGCCTTTTAGTAATAACCTCCACAGAGATATTAGAAATTAATGACAGAGGGTAACCCCTGTTGACAAACATGTTCTCCAAGAGCTGACATTCACTCATGAAGTCAGTCTCCTCCGACACCATTCTAGCGGCTCTAACTAACTGTCCCTTAACTACTGCTCTTTTCTGATGGTAGGATGTGAACTAGAAAAATGGAGGAATGAATTTGAATAGGTCGGCTTCCTGTATATGGTTGTTCTAAACCTACTATTATGATAATCTTTATAAATAGAAATATCCAGGAAGTTGTTAAAGTCTGGATGCAGAACATAGGTAAAGTCTAAAAAATTAGTTAGGGTAGTTATAGAAGCCATAAATTCTGGTATCAAACTAGGAGGACCTTTCCAAATTAAAAACATGTTGTCCTGGTAACGAGTGTACCAAGTGACATAGTTTTTAAACATAGGGTTAGGAAACAGCAAGGTAGTCTCCCAATGCGCCATGACGCAATTGGCGAAACTTCCGCCACAGGGGGACCCCATGGCAACCCCTGATTTTTGAAGGAAAATATTTCCGTCAAACCACATAAAGTTGTTAGAAAGAACAATGTCCAACAGAGTTTCAGCAACATATATTACCCTTTCTTGTACATTCCTAGAAACTCAAGAAGTCCCTAGTCCATTCTAATCCTAATGTTTGTGGGATGACTGTATATAAATCTCGAACATCAATTGTTAAAAATTGATGTTCTCGATGAAATGGAATGTTCCCTAGTTCTTTAAGAAAGCTCCAAGAGTCTCTACATATTTGGTGCTCCTTCTCTATTAATGGCTTCAAGATGCCGTCCACATATTTGGCACAACTATATGTAATAGACCCTCTCCCATCGACTATAGGTCTAAACGGGGGGTCTTTAATTCTTTTATGAATTTTTGGTGCGCCAAAGAGTGACGGCAATCTAGGAGCAGACATTGTTGAATAGTTATATACTTCAATGTCAATAGAACTTTCAAGGAACAAGTCATCCAAAATTCCTCTGATTTTTTTGTACGCCATATTGACTTCATTAATACTGACTGTTTGATAAACTAAAGTGTCCAACTGTTTCATCATATTATTAATATAAGTACTATGATGCATAAAAACCAACCCTCCACCTTTATCTGGTTTCATAGCCCTTATTTTACAGTCTTTCAAAAGCTTAATGAAATCCAGTTCGCTTTTGTTGATATTATGGCCCCTCTTTTGATGGTGAGACCTAAGTGTGCTTACAGCTCTAAAGTCTAATTCACACATTTTTTCAAAGGCGAGTATGTTTGGGTGAAGGGGCGGGTTAAAAAGACTAGAGACTCTTAATGGATTACTCACAGTAGAACCTGGCCCCAATAGGGCATTAAGGTTGATCTTCCTAACAAATAACTTAAGGTCAACTATGATGTTAACTAAATTCATATGAGAATCCGGAACAAAAGTTAATCCTAGTGCAAAAAAATCAATAATGTCCTGTGGGATACTTAAGTCAGTAAAGTTGTAAACGAAAAAATCATCTCCAGAGTTAGGACATATTTGTGGACTGAGACTTCCATCATTCACTAGTAACTTCTCTGTTTTTTCCTGTTCCTCGAACGATTCTGATTCGAGTTCGAGGCAGCCCTTGGTTGATTCATCTGGTTCGACTGGTGAACCTGAAAACCCTGTTGGAAATTGTTATATGGTGGATTGATGTTATTACTGTTGTCATTTTGGTGAGTTGCCCCTTTAGCAATATTGGAACCATCTCTACTGTTATTATTCCTAATGCGATCACTTCTACGAGGTTCGGTTTCTGGTCCCAAGGGGGTATTGACATTAAAGGGCAAATTAGAATTGTCTCCTTCCTTGCTGACATCAATATCACGGACAACGCCAGTAAAAACTAAGGGAGGTGGAGGATAAGCTTTACAACTCTTGTATTGTTGCACATCCCTCGCTATCTTTTTCTTTTTGTTATTAGTTAGCTTTGACATGGTAGCTTCAATACTATTAAAAATTCTCAAATAATCATACTTGTAGCGGGGGAAGTCAATATTGGACTTAATCGACTGTTCTAATATTTCCAATTGAGTTTTTAAACCAGTAACTTCAACTTTATAATAATTAATTAGAATCTTGATGAACTCAGATCCTTGTCTGTCGAATAATTTCAATAATTCATGATGGAAGTCGGACCCCTCAATCAGTCCGACAGGATACCTCCACTGCCTAAGCCCTTTAGGTATCATTTGTTTTTTAAGACATTCATCCAGGTATGAAATTTCCAGCTGTAGTTTCCTACAGCGAAACAGTTTTTGATCGAACTCGTTAATATATATAGAAATGTTACTCACCAGAGATGTTGCAGAAGGGGTAAAATCTGATAAGGAATTATCTTCAAAAAAATTTTCATTAGTTAAAAAGTTCCCGATGGTTGGAGCAGTTTCATATGCATTAATATTATTGTCACCATTAACAGTACGACTCCGTTGCCTTTGATTCTCTCCACCTCGCTCGACTATAGGTGACCTTAATGGAGTATGATTTCCCGATGTATTTTGTGTACCAAGCCCGTTCTGACCACTAACAGGCATATGGTTACTTGGAGCTGACGATCGTTGGGCGTTCGTACTAGTAGAACAAAGTACTGGCTCTTCAGACCCAGTGCTTACTAGTTTGGTACTTGTTGTTAATTTTTCCATCCGTTGTGTCAAAATATCCACTCGACCCATAAGAACCTGAAGCAAGGCTGTCAGGTTCCCGACAGCATTCACCTCTTCATGGGCAGTTTTTGGTGAATTACCACGAGTGTTGTTGGGCTCGTCCTGTGTGAATAAAGAGCCCTGTGTTGGAGCTTCAGCTTCAGATGGAAAGAAAGTTTAGGCAAAGAATTTATGAACATCAATATGCTATTAAAAGAAAAGACACGAATAATGCTTTAGTTAGGCACATAGAAGTATTTCCCGACCATAGTTTTAGGTTTAATGTACTAAATCAAGTACAGCCTGACGATAAAGGGGGACCATGGCAAATTAAACTGGAGTTAGAGGAATTATTATGGCAAATCAGAACAGTAGCGTATTTGTCTCCAGGCCTTAACGAAACAGTATCTATTAAATGTTTATTAAAATTAGCAGCTTTGAAGAGATGATTTCTTTTATGCATAATGAATTATGTTATGTTATGCCCTGTTGGTGGCCACTATCAAATGACATGAAAAATATGTGTTTTAAATTTACACTTGGCTTTGTATTATTTTATTTTATTTTATTTCATTTGTATAATGACATGCATTTTTTAGAGAAGAATGGCTCAATATTGTATGAAATTAATGATGGTAACTTAAGTAATGGAGCTGACGAAGAGGTATTAATCTTTTGTATTAATTATTTGGTTTAATAATATTAATTGTAGTAACATAATAATTTTATGTAGTTCAAATACTTGACAAGTTCCTATTTTAGCTATTGGGTTGCTTTAAATAGGAGCGTGCGAAGCATTGATTGTTTAATTAGTTATTTATTATGGTATATATTTACGCCCTCAATTTGTTTGACTGTTTGTCTGAAGAAGGAAATGTATTGGTGTTTCCGAAAGCACTTACAATATTAAATATTTTCTGCTTTTAGCTTTTGCTTATTTTGCCATTTTTTGTGGTTTAACAGTTCGTTGAAGTTCCGTTTGTTTCGTTCGTGGTTTTATGGCGAACCAAGTGGAGGCTGAAGCTCCAACACAGGGCTCTTTATTCACGCAGGATGAGCCCAACAACACTTGTGGTAATTCACCAAAAACTGCCCATGAAGAGGCGAATGCTGTCGGGAACCTGACAGCCTTGATTCAGGTTCTTATGGGTCGAGTGGATATTTTGACACAACGGATGGAAAAATTAACAACAAGTACCAAACTAGTAAGCACTGGGTCTGAAGAGCCAGTACTTTGTTCTACTAGTACGAACGCCCAACAATCATCAGCTCCAAGTAACCATATGCCTGTTAGTGGTCAGAACGGGCTTGGTACACAAAATACATTGGGAAATCATACTCCATTAAGGTCACCTATAGTTGAGCGAGGTGGAGAGAATCAAAGGCAACGGAGTCGTACTGTTAATGGTGACTATAATACTAATGCATATGAAACTGCTCCAACCATCGGGAACTTTTTAACTAATGAAAGTTTTTTTTTTAAGATAATTTCTTATCAGATTTTACCCCTTCTGCAACATCTCTGGTGAGTAACATTTCTATACATATCAATGAGTTCGATCAAAAACTGTTTCGCTGTAGGAAACTACAGCTGGAAATTTCATACCTGGATGAATGTCTTAAAAAACAAATGATACCTAAAGGGCTTAGGCAGTGGAGGTATCCTGTCGGACTGATCGAGGGGTCCGACTTTCATCATGAATTATTAGAATTATTCGACAGACAAGGATCTGAGTTCATCAGGAGTTTAATTAATTATTACAAAGTTGAAGTTACTGGTTTAAAAACTCAATTGGAAATATTAGAACAGTCGATTAAGTCTAATATTGACTTCCCCCGCTACAAGTATGATTATTTGAGAATTTTTAATAGTATTGAAGCTACCATGTCAAAGCTAACTAATAACAAAAAGAAAAAGATAGCGAGGGATTTGCAACAATACAAGAGTTGTAAAGCTTATCCTCCATCACCCTTAGTTTTTACTGGCGTTGTCCATGATATTGATGTCAGCAAGGAAGGAGACAATTCTAATTTGCCCTTTAATGTCAATACCCCCTTGGGACCAGAAACCGAACCTCGTAGAAGTGATCACATTAGGAATAATAACAGTAGAGATGGTTCCAATATTGCTAAAGGGGCAACTCACCAAAATGACAACAGTAATAACATCAATCCACCATATAACAATTTCCAACAGGGTTTTCAGGTTCACCAGTCGAACCAGATGAATCAACCAAGGACTGCCTCGAACTCGAATCAGAATCGTTCGAGGAACAGGAAAAAACAGAGAAGGAACGAGTGAATGATGGAACTCTCAGTCCACAAATATGTCCTAACTCTGGAGATGACTTTTTTGTTTACAATTATACTGACTTAAGTATCCCACAGGACATTATTGATTTTTTTGCACTAGGATTAACTTTTGTTCCGGATTCTCATATGAATTTAGTTAACATCATAGTTGACCTTAAGTTATTTGCTAGGAAGATCAACCTTAATGCCCTATTGGGGCCAGGTTCTACTGTGAGTAATCCATTAAGAGTCTCTATTCTTTTTAACCCGCCCCTTCATCCAAACATACTCGCCTTTGAAAAAATGTGTGAATTAGACTTTAGAGCTGTAAGCACACGTAGGTCTCACCATCAAAAGAGGGGCCATAATATCAACAAAAGCGAACTGGATTTCATTAAGCTTTTGAAAGACTGTAAAATAAGGGCTATGAAACCAGATAAAGGTGGAGGGTTGGTTTTTATGCATCATAGTACTTATATTAATAATATGATGAAACAGTTGGACACTTTAGTTTATCAAACAGTCAGTATTAATGAAGTCAATGTATGCATAAAAAAATCAGAGGAATTTTGGATGACTTGTTCCTTGAAAGTTCTATTGACATTGAAGTATATAACTATTTAACGATGTCTGCTCCTAGATTGCCGTCACTCTTTGGCGCACCAAAAATTCATAAAAGAATTAAAGACCCCCCGTTTAGACCTATAGTCGACGGGAGAGGGTCTATTACATATAGTTGTGCCAAATATGTGGACGGCATCTTGAAGCCATTAATAGAGAAGGAGCACCAAATATGTAGAGACTCTTGGAGCTTTATTAAAGAACTAGGGAACATTCCATTTCATCGAGAACATCAATTTTTAACAATTGATGTTCGAGATTTATATACAGTCATCCCACAAACATTAGGACTAAAATGGACTAGGGACTTCTTGAGTTCTAGGAATGTACAAGAAAGGGTAATATATGTTGCTGAAACTCTGTTGGACATTGTTCTTTCTAACAACTTTATGTGGTTTGACGGAAATATTTTCCTTCAAAAATCAGGGGTTGCCATGGGGTCCCCCTGTGGCGGAAGTTTCGCCAATTGCATCATGGCGCATTGGGAGACTACCTTGCTGTTTCCTAACCCTATGCTTAAAAACTATGTTGCTTGGTACACTCGTTACCAGGACGACATGTTTTTAATTTGGAAAGGTCCTCCTAGTTTGATACCAGAATTTATGGCTTCTATAACTACCCTAACTAATTTTTTAGACTTTACCTATGTTCTGCATCCAGACTTTACCAACTTCCTGGATATTTCTATTTATAAAGATTATCATAATAGTAGGTTTAGAACAACCATATACAGGAAGCCGACCTATTCAAATTCATTCCTCCATTTTTCTAGTTCACATCCCTACCATCAGAAAAGAGCGGTAGTTAAGGGACAGTTAGTTAGAGCCACTAGAATGGTGTCGGAGGAGATTGACTTCATGAGTAAATGTCAGCTCTTGGAGAACATGTTTGTCAACAGGGGTTACCCTCTGTCATTAATTTCTAATATCTCTGCGGAGGTTATTACTAAAAGGCAGATAGGGTATTTTCAACCGCTATTATCTGCCAAGACAATTGCTGAGAACAACCTAGAGGCTAACCAGAGAACCCAGTTATGGACAGAGTCTCATGAGTTTACTACGAGTTTTCTCTGTACATACAATCTTGATCATGCATGTATAAGAAACATTCTTAATAAAAACTGGGCCCTTATAATGGAGGATAGTAGGTTGAACAACATTTTAGGTGATGTACCTAAGGTAGTTTTTAGACGAGGCCATAGTTTGAAATCACTTTTGGAACATTCTGGGAGGCCTTTGACAAATAAACATATGGGTATGTTTAAATGTGGGGCATGTCACCAATGTCGATATATCAACACTACATATCAATTCAAGATATGTGACAAATGGTATAAAGTTCAAGGTAATTTTTCTTGCGATTCTAAAGGAGTGGTCTATTCTGTTGTTAAACTGTCCCTCTTTCTATATTGGAAAGACGGAAAGAAAGTTTAGGCAAAGAATTTATGAACATCAATATGCTATTAAAAGAAAAGACACAAATAATGCTTTAGTTAGGCACATAGAAGAATTTCCCGACCATAGTTTTAGGTATAATGTACTAAATCAAGTACAGCCTGACGATAAAGGGGGACCATGGCAAATTAAACTGGAGTTAGAGGAATTATTATGGCAAATCAGAACAGTAGCATATTTGCCTCCAGGCCTTAACGAAACAGTATCTATTAAATGTTTATTAAAATTAGCAGCTTTGAAGAGATGATTTCTTTTATGCATAATGAATTATATTATGTTATGTTATGCCCTGTTGGTGGCCACTATCAAATGACATGAAAAATATGTGTTTTAAATTTACACTTGGCTTTGTATTATTTTATTTTATTTTATTTCATTTGTATAATGACATGCATTTTTTAGAGAAGAATGGCTCAATATTGTATGAAATTAATGATGGTAACTTAAGTAATGGAGCTGACTAAGAGGTATTAATCTTTTGTATTAATTATTTGGTTTAATAATATTAATTGTAGTAACATAATAATTTTATGTAGTTCAAATACTTGACAAGTTCCTATTTTAGCTATTAGGTTGCTTTAAATAGGAGCGTGCAAAGCATTGATTGTTTAATTAGTTATTTAGTATGGTATATATTTACGCCCTCAATTTGTTTGACTGTTTGTTCGAAGAAGGAAACGACATGCTTTCGAAAGTGCTTACAATATTAAATATTTTCTGCTTTTAGCTTTTGCTTATTTTGCCATTTTTTGTGGTTTAAAGATGATAGGAAGATATTATTCTATTACAAGAAACAAAACTTAAAACCAGAAATAGAGAGAAGATGCTGTGTTGTGACTACCCAAAGGGAGAAATGGGCAACAAGGCAATGGGAGGAAAAAAAGGGAGTAGCAATTGTAAAGGGCTTCAAACAACCACAGAGAAAATGATAAAATATTAGCAAAATTAGATAATTTGACAGGGAATGGTGGAAGGAACATGTTAGTCAATAGGAAACATATATGCACCAAACAGGGGTGAAAAAGGACACTACACAAACTTTTTTTTGGGTTACTGGGCACAGACAAGAAATGCAATAGTGATAATGGGAGTGGACTACAATGACACTGCAGAACCAGAAAAAAATATATTGTATGGAAGGAGGGAATATACCAAAAAGAGACAAGAATTAGCCAAAGGAATGAAAGAGGAAGGGTTGCTGGACATAACAAGGGAAATGTATCCAAATTAAAGGGAATACCCCTTCACAAGAAATATTTTGGTAGAGGTAAGTAGGTTAGATAGGTTCTTAGTGAAGGAAAACCTAATAGAAGAGCTCCAAATACAGGAGGCACACATAATTAGCTTATGCAGTAGTGGGGCTTGTACAGGACAAAAGACAATGAGAAGGGAGATGAAGGTGGTCTAGCTATAAGTGAAAGGAGATAGAGGACAAGAAATTACTGCAAGGATTAATAAAGGAGTAAGTACAGCACAATATGAAAGAGTCAAACTGGAAGAACACTGGTGGATGAAATCAAGGTCACTGTCAGGGGAAAACTGATGGCTACAGAAGAAAAGATGGAAGGGTGATTGAGGAGCCATAAAGTGGAACAGCCTTACAAGACTTTCTGCAAATATATAAAGCTGAGTATATTTTTCTGTATTATTCTGTATTATAGAGCAAAATTGTTGCTTAGATATCTATTGTCTTAGTGTTCTGCAAATATACAGAGATCAGTATATATTTTTTGGGTTTTATAATTTGCACTCTGATTCCTCACATCTCTGTTGAAACTTTCTTTCCCACCCCCCTCATTGTGGTTTCTATTGCTTGTGTGTTGTTAACTCAATGTTCCCTTAATTTGAACTGTTAATAGCAGCAGTCTGTATTTAAAGTGGAACAGCCTTACAAGACTTTCTGCAAATATATAGAGCTGAGTATATTTTTCTGTATTATTCTGTATTATAGAGCTAAATTGTTGCTTAGATATCTGTTGTCTTACTGTTCTGCAAATATACGGAGATCAGTATATATTTTTTTGGTTTTATAATTTGCACTCTGATTCCTCACATCTCTGTTGAAACCCCCCCTCCCCGTTCTTAGTTGTAGTTTAAATTTGGTGGCTTTTGCAGTGCCCGCCCCACTGTAGATTTGATTTAGGACACTCTCCCAGTCCCATCTCTTTACCGCATTCTACTCAAGTGTGCCAGCTTGCACTGCATGTGAATTGTTTTTACTACTGTTTTTTCTACTTTTCTGAAAAAAAAAAAAAAATTGTAAGCCTGTTTCCTACCTTTCCTGTAATTAGTGTTCCAGATAAAGATTTGCTGTATCCAGGACTATTTGTAAGCTTCTGAGCCCCCAAGCCTTTCTGTGTTGGAGGGAAGCCTTCTAGCTTATCAGTGGGAGTGGTAAGCACTAGGTAACCTGTCTACCACATAAGGAGTGGTTCTGGCCCAGAATTTGTAGTTATTGGCCGCTTTGGGTCTTCCATCTCTCTCCCAACTTTCTGATTTGAAGGCCTGCATTTGCACTTGTTTCTGTCCTGTAACTCCTGGGCCCATCTCATTTGCTCACTCAAAAAAAAAAAAAAATCTGCTTTTACTGTATTTGTGTTTCTTCCTACTTTATTTTGCTTTTGCATCATCTTAAAAGTACTCAATTGTATTTATTACTGCTTGGTGTAACTCATTCTAAGCCTTTTAGTTTAAGCACTTGGGCTTCAGACCAGTTGTTTTACATTAAGAAGGTTTGTGGTCTGCACTGTAGTGGCAGAACAGGTAGCTTACATTGTTCTAAGTTGGGAACTGCTGATTGAGGGCTCAGTGTCTGTTATTCTAAAAGTGTATTAATTCTGGTTTAAGCACTTGGGCTTCAGGCCAGTTATTTTACATTAAAAGGGTTCATGGTCTGCACTCTTGTGGGAGGAGAGGCTGGACTCTGCCCTTCTGAGCTGGGAATTTCTGGTTAAAGGCTTATAGTGCCTGCATATTTGAACTGCTTCTTACTGAAATTGGTACACCTTGTTTGCTGTAGCATAGACTAGATCCAGGCCTGCTGAATCTAGCTTTGTTTGTATAACTTGAGCACTAATCCAGGCATTCTTTAAAGTATTCAATTGTATTTATTACTGCTTGGTAGTAACTTGATTAAGGTGTAGCTATCATTCTAAGTCTTTTGGATTAAGCACTTGGGCTTCAGACCAGTTGTTTTACATTAGGAAGGTTTGTGGCCTGCACTGTGGTGGCAGGACAGGTAGCTTACATCCATCTAAGTTGTGAACTGCTGATTGAGGGCTCAGTGTCTGTTATTCTACAAGTGTATTAGTTCTGGTTTAAGCACTTGGGCTTCAGGCCAGTTATTTTACATTAAGAAGGTTCGTGGTCTGCACTCTTGTGGGAGGAGAGGCTGGACTCTGCCCTTCTGAGCTGGGAATTTCTGGTTAAAGGCTTATAGTGCCTGCATATTTGAACTGTTTCTTACTGAAATTGGTACACCTTGTTTGCTGTAGCATAGACTAGATCCAGGCCTGCTGAATCTAGCTTTATTTGTATGCTGCTTGTTTGTTTGCTTGTTATTTCCCTGAAACGCTAAATCCACCTAAAAAGCAGCTTTTCAGCACTTCTGTGGATCCCTAGTGATATCTGCATTGCTTACTGTACTTATTTCCTTGTTTCACTTGAAAGAAAGTTACTGTTTGTTGTTTTTGCATTTACGTTACCTGAAACACATTGCATTTAAGTTACCTGGCACTTGCTCACTAAAGCAATTATGTAAGTCAGCACTAAAATATTAAAAGCACTACACCCTCACAAACTCCCCTTGAGTACCTTGTTCCCCATTGGCCCTTCTTTTTCCAATTATAAAGGAATTCCCAATACTATTCTACCATGTCCAAACATCAGTTGTTAATCTCCTCTCCAGCTGGTGAATCTTGAGGCAATGTTACAACTGCCTCATGTACACAGACAACCCTCTCCTCCTCCCAACAAATTCCAACACATGAGAGATGCAACCATATAGCCATACTGGAGGCTAAGCTCTCTCAACTCAGTACTGGGGAAACCAGTCAGGAGGAGAAGAAAACCACACTCACTACAATTCCAGTCTCACATAGACCTACCACGACAGCAAACCAAACACATAAACACACAAAAACATACTCTGAGGCTCTAAATAAAAATCTGCCTAAGCAGCAGAGACCTCCAAAGCAGACACCCAAGCAACCGCTACCCCAAAACAAAACACGTGCAACACATAGCTCACAAAGCCAGTGTGCCAAACAGTCACAGCCCTTAAGGCTAAACAACACACCTGATACACTTGTAATAGGTGACTCTAGCATCAGGAACACTGACGTCCCGCTCACCAGGCTGAACAAGGAGAAGGTCACGGTGAGCTGCCTGTCAGGCGCTAGGATCCACCACAAAACACAAGCACTCAGATCACTCCAAGGCAAGTACAAATATGACTCAGACATTGTCCATGCTGGTGTGAATGACCTGAGACATACCTCCCTGGACTACATGAAAAGAGACATAGAGGAGCTCTCTGTGCATGTAGCCCAGGCCGGTATGACCCTGACCTTGAGTAGCATCTTGCCCTCACCAAGAATGATGCCACAATATGAAGAAAAGATGATCAATTTCAACAATTGGCTTAAGTATTGGTGTCATTCAAAGGGGATCCAATGCCTGTCAGCCTGTGATGACATGCTCGACAAGCCACGATGCTTCGCTAGGGACGGCTTGCACGTGTCACCCCCTGGGCTTTCGGATATTGGCAAAGGCTCTTGCTACCCCCATAGTGCCTTTTTTAGGCAAGGCTCAAAAGATAAACCCACCTCCATAGGTATCACAAGGGATAAGAAACTAAGAGCAAAGCTACTCAATGCCAGAAGTCTAAACCTCAAGATGCATGCACTCGAAACTCTCCTAAGCATGGAGAACATCGATATCTGTGCAGTAACAGAAACCTGGTTCAAGGCTCCCGAGAGCACCCCAGCACTACCAAGTTATACCTCATACCATGCTTTTCAGCCCCAAAACTTGGACCGTACCACAAAAGGAGGGAGAGTATCAATATTCATCAAAGATACCCACACCTCCAGGTTGGTGGCACAGCACGAAGCATCAGAGACTATCCATGTGCAACTAACAGTGGGTAAAACTGCCTTCCAGTTTATAGCCTGCTACAGACCACCCTCCCAAACCCAGGAACCCCACTCGGCCTTCCTGAGAACACTGGAAAATATGAAGGTCTCTCCAAACACCATTATATTGGGCGACTTTAACTACCCAAACATAGACTGGGAGCATTACTCTAGGTCCAACACCCTAACCCAAAGGTTCCTAGAATTTATAAACTCAAATGCTATGGAACAACTTGTTATCACTCCCACAAGAGGGGAAAAGATACTGGACCTGATCATCACCAACATAGGGACTCTATGCTCCAGACCAGAAGTGCATCCCTCACTGGTAAGATCAGACCATAAACTAATCTCACTGGATATTCACATCCCAACTCCACCCCCTGCCCTGAAAACCACAGTGAAAAACTTCTCTAAAGCAAATTTCACACTCATCAAAACCGAGGTGGAATCCTTCAAAGCCCCCGCGCCTGTGAAAAATACGGCCAAGACCGCAGAATCCTTTATAAATGCATTCTATGAACACCTTCAGGAATGCATGGATCATGCAATCCCAAATAAAACCAAGACCCAATCCTCCAAAGGCAGACGTCCTGTGTGGTGGACCCCAGCCATAAACAAACTATACAATAGAAGGAGGAAGCTACTACATGATAGAGCAAAATCCCAAAAAGGGAAGGCATCTCTGATCAGTATTAGCAAAAAACTACGGGCACTCATAAAATCATCTAAGGCCAGCTTCGAGAGAAAAATTGCACAGGACACTAAGGATAATCACAAGGCTTTCTTTAGTTATGTTAGAACCTGGGTGGGAATTCCCAGATATGCTCAGAATTAGTCCAAAATGACAAAAAATACACCGAACCCACAGACATTGCCAGCATCCTAGCTGACAGGTTCAGTGCAAACTTCTCCCCCCCCACCAAAAAGGCAAATATCTATCCCAGCAGAGTGCTGCCCCCCTGACATCTCAGATGCTCAGGTAAGAGCTGCCCTCTCCAAAGCAAAAACACATCATCAATGGGACCAGACGGTGTCCCGGCTGCCCTACATGAACTCCAAGAAGAGCTAAACCCAAACATAAAACTACTGTTCAATCTCAGCCTTACTACAGGATATGTACCCAAAGAGTGGCGTACAGCAACAGTGGTCCCTCTCCACAAAGGTGGTGCCTCAACGGATCCTGGAAACTATCGCCCCATAAGCCTGACTAGCTTGGTCTGCAAAGCTATGGAAAGGATCATCATGGACCTCATAAATAAAGATATTGGGGACCTACAGACACTGGATCCTACCCAGTTCGGCTTTGTTAAGGGCAGATCCTGCCTCTTAAACCTGGTTGATTTCTTTGAACAGTCACCAAGGCCATTGGAGGGAAGGTGGTCCACACAGCCTACCTGGACCTCGCAAAAGCCTTCTATAATACCCCACTCGGGCATTATAGATAAGCTCACCAGCTTAAATATAAACCCCTATGTCACTAGATGGGTTGCAAACTGGCTCAAGGACAGAACCCACATGGTTAGAATTGCTGGAGCCATGTCCGACTCCAAACCAGTTACAAGTGGCATTCCACAAGGCTCAGTCCTGGGACCTCTCTTGTTCGGTATATATTTCTCGGAGGTACAGGCTAACACGGAAGGACTGTGGCTGACTAAGTTCGCAGATGACTGCCAACTGGGCACCATAATCGACACTCCAGCCGACACAAGCATCCTCCAAAAGGGCCTCATAGAAACAGACAACTGGTTCCAGAGCCATGGCCTCAAGATAAATGCCAAAAAGTGTATAGTCATCCCCTTTGGCAAAAACAAAGTGCACACAAATTACCACATAGGTGGTAGTCCATTAAGTACAGAAGAAGTAATTAGGGACCTGGGGACCCAAGTTGATAGCAATCTCTCATTTGACAACCACATGGCCAATGTGGTTAGAAAAACATTTTATATAGCCCACCTAATCATGAAGGGATTCACATCTAGATCAGGGAAGGTCATCGTGCCTCTTTACTCATCCCTCATCAGGCCCATAATTGAGTACAATGCCCCCTTCGGGATTTACCTTACCAGACACCTGCAGCAACTGGAAAGACCCCAAAAGTACATCACCAAGAGGATCATAGGGCTCAAACAGATGCCATATGCTGCCCGGTTAAAGAAACTCTAGCTCTACTCAGTGGCATACCGCCTGCTCAGAGGCGATCTGTGCCTGACGTATAAAGCCATGTCCAACCCGGAATTAATGGACATGCTGCACCTCAGAAAATCCAAATCCCATCAAGCTACGTGCTCGAGAGACTTGAACCTCAGCACTGAAATAAATAGGAAATGCTGGAGGGACAGATTCATAACCCAGAGGCTCCCTTCACTCTGGAATAAAATCCCAGTCCAGGTTAGGCAGAGCCCCTCATTGACTCTCTTCAAGAGGAATCTTGATGAGTGGATGGGAGATCATAGGTTTACCCGAGGTATCACTTCTGTGTCACTGTTAGACAGAGGCACAGTATACTAACCTCGAAAAAGGGCATAGCAAAATTAATTTAAAATGGGTGGCGAAAGCCAAACACACTCTGGCTAGGCTTATAAATGCCCTAGGGCAGATAGCTTAGTATGAACCTATGAACCTATGAACCTATAACACACTAAACTATGTACATCTTCAAATATTGAAGTTTTACCCTCCTAATAGGAAAAAATGTTCCAAACTGACAGCCACACTGATAGACTTGAGATAAACTAAAATAAAGGTTATCTATGCTAAGATATATGATACAGCATGGGCTTCTACTAAGTGCTGTCTGGCTTTGTCTTATTTTATAGCCTCTCATCTGGGAAAACACTTGACTGCTTTCAGAAAACATTTTCTCCAAGCCATTTTTCTTTATCAGATTGTCTCACAGAGACATGAGAACCAGACACAAAACTGGCAAGCATACATTTGTTTACTAGACAAAAGCCATATAACATTATTTTTCATGTACTTTCTTTCTCTTAAAACGTGTTACTATATTAATCTAAAGTCCCCAACCCAGTCATCCCCTATGCAAGAATGAGAAAAAAACATACTAATTTTCTTTTGTCATGCTCTTATAACCAGATTTTTTTTTTACATTGCAGTGCCAAAATTTATCAAAACCGAGCAAGTAGAAAGAGAGAAAAAGGGAGGAAGAAAAAATACAAGAACACCTATTTACAGTAGTATCTCTGTTACACTTAAAATAACTGAGAAAACTTTATTTTTATTGCACTGAAAAGAAATCCTGCAGTATTAAAATAGTACCATTAAGAAAAAATGGTTTTACTGGGAGTTAACTTTCTCCCTTCTCCTCCCCTCTCTTGAGTATTTTACCAAACATTAGTGACATGAGGTAGGGCATATGCCTTAGAGTCCCCTACAAGTTTAACAAAGTCCAAAAAAGTCCAATATTTCCAGATTTTCTTGTTCTGTCATGTTTCACAGATATAATTATTGCTTTATAATCCCACATTTGTGAAGTTCCAAAGTTACTGGTTTTATTCCTGTTTATTTCCATCTCTCCCAAATCCTGTCTCTGCTTTATTTCCAATGTACTCTCAATTCTTCTAGTCAACTCTTGTGTCTTTTTCCTTCTGTCAAGCATTTTCCATTGAAACATTGGCAAAAGTTTCACTGGTACATCCTCCCTGTGGCCTTTATTACCAGAAGGACAAGAAGCAGAATCTCGTTCTGTTTCACACCTCACTTTTTATTGAACAAACTTTTGTATTTCCTCCTTAGCATGTACTTCATCAAAAAAGAATTGTGTCCCTCCAGGGAAAAATATTTTGAAGATATCTGGCTACAGCAGTTTGAATCTCATACCAGCTTCTTGACATTCTCTGTACAATGGAATAAATGTACTCATCTTCTGTCTGGTCTAGAATAAATAGTCATTCTCCACAAATAATCTGCTCACTCCCACTTTTGTTACTTTGTCCTTTTGCCATAGTCTTGTCAGAATCAACTCCCTCTGCTGGTATGGTTGTGTCTTTATTATTAAAGGTCTAAGTTGTTTTCTCATAGCCAAGTTTGGAGCATACACACAATGTGCCATTTCAGTTAACTCCTGCTGTGGAATACTAGTCCAGTTGCTTATTTGTGCTTTCATAAAATTAATACGGTCTGTTCCTTTCAGCTTCTCTAGTACAGCAGAAATGTCAGGTTTTCTCTGAGTGCTCTGTTCTCTAATTCTATTATTTTCTGAAACATCTCTTCTTGTACAGTCTCAAATTCTGCCAAAGCTTTGTCAGAATCAGCTCCTTCTCCTGTAAAAGTTGTGCCTTTATTATTAAAGGTCATCATTGTTTTCTCATAGCCAGGTTTGGAGCATACACACAATGTGTCCTTTCAGTTAACAACTCCTGCTGTGAATACCAGTCCAGTTGCTTATTTGTGCTTTCAGAAAATTAATACAGTCTGCTCCTTCCAGCTTCTCAGAAAATGTCGGGTTTTCCCTGAGTGCTCTGTCCTCTATTTCTATTATCTTTTGAAACATCTCTTCTTGTACAGTTTCATATTCAGCCAGCCTTTTCTTCATTTCAAACTTATAATTTTCTCGGGGAATGCGCCAAAGCTGGAGCTTGTAGTGCTTTTTGCTGAACAGCTGCAGAATTCTTCCCAGACTTGTTAAAGAATTATCTGAATATCTGTGTAAAGCTTCTTCCATTTTTTCCAGCCTTTTGTTGTTTGAGTTGATATACTCCATCAGTGTTTCATTTATTTTAATCAGCTCTGAGAATATTTGACTAATTTTTCCTCTAAGTTACTGGAAGTCATGCCTTACACCAAAGCTAGAGCTTGCACTGCTTTTTGTGGAACAGCTTCAGAATTCTTCCCAGACAATGTTTTTTCTCACCTTTTTGACTGACTTTCTTTCAGGTTCTCTGAATTTCTTTTTTGCTGGCATGCAGGCAGTGCACTTACTGGCTATTTACTGAAAGTTACCCAAAATACAAATTTACTGGCTCTCTCTTCTGAGTATCTGTTTTCACACTGGTTGTGCAGACATTTTGGAAATCCATGAAATCCAGACATGTTTGGTGAACTTGGCCTACTTGAATGTGAACCAGTAAAAATCATAATAAAAACAAATGCTCTTTCATATGGTTGAACCACACTGAGAAGGGTGCCATTTCCTTTTCTGCTCAAAGCTGAAGCAGAACTAAGATGAATGTAAAACCATGGGATAATCAAAAATGTTACTGATCCAGCTGAGTGGTATATGCCCTTGGTACTAGCAAGTAAAAAGAACAGTTAAACAGGCATCTAAGTTTGACTTGAGGGCTCAGTGATATGGTTGTGTATTAAAGGTTTATACTATCTATCAAAGGTAGTAAATCCAAAAGTGTTTTCCACTATTAAACATTCCAGTGGTTTCTGGTAAATTCCATTAGACCCAAAAAGCCAAAACCTAGCAAATTTCCTTACCTGTATGGGAAGGTTCTGCATCAAAAGGCTGACATTTTTCATTACCTCTGTACTTGAGATTTTCCAGCTTAAAATAATTGAGTTACTGAAGGGTTTTGGTGATGGTGGCGGTGTTATGAGTGACATCCTGGTGCTTGGTTCAGACAAGCAAATGCATAATTTAAGGTTGGAGACAGTGTTACAAACAATCAAAAATTCAGGTCTTAAGCTTAACAAAGATAAATGCATTAGTAAGACAGGACTACAGTATTTTGGGCATCATATATGCACCAGTGATATCAAACCAGATACAAGTAAGGTCTGAGCAGTAGCTGAGTTGCAAGATCTATCCTGCATGACTGAATTGAGATAAGCCCTATGCAAGATCAATTGTTTGGGCAAATTTGCACCAGACCTTTCTACAATCCTTCATCCTTTAAAAGAGTTGTTAAAGATGAATGTGCCATGGTCTTGTGAGCATGCTCAAGTCCAAGCATTTTGCAAAATGAAGTAATTGCTTACAACAGCTCTAGTGCTAACATGTTATGATGCCACAAAAATGGACAATTGCAATTGCATTTTCTAGTAGCTTTGGCCTTGGTGCAGTGTTACTTCAGCTTGATAAACAAGGACTATATTCTATAACTTATTGCTCCAGAATACTGATACAGAAATGAGATATTCTGATCTTTAAAAAGAATGTCTCCAGGTACCTATTATTGCCTAAGAGTTTCCAGCTCCAGACTGACTGTAAACTACTAGTTCCTTTGATCAGTGCAAATGATCTCAACAAAGTGCCATTAGTGTGTCAGAGACTGTTAATGTATTAAAGAAGGTTCAATTCCAAAGCAATACATGTGCCAGACAAACAACTTATTGCTACTGATATGCTGTCTAGAATTCATATACATGATCAACCATTATCTGAAACAGAAAATGATGTCACAGCCTATGTGCAAAATACCCTGATGATAAGGCCTGCAGCCAATAAAGGACAAGAAAAGCTTACCCAAGCTACTCCAACTGATCCTTAATTGCAGGCTATTTTCCAGCATGTGTCATTGATGACAAATACTTTGGAGTCAAATCAACTAGTTTATGCACAAGTAGATTCCAGTTAAGAGCTTAACTATCAGAGCATGATGGCTTATTGTTACACTAAGACAGACCCATAGTACCCTAAATTAAGAAGCAAATATTCCACATTAAACACGTGGTTAATCAGTGTCTTACCACATGCAGACAGAGAGCCAAAATGTCTACACGATGGCCAAGTATTAACTAAGACATTGTCATCTTAGTGTCAACGTGTCAAGTTCCGCATTATGCATACAACAATCACAGAGATTTGAACCTCTAATGACAACATCACTACCACAAGGTCCTTTGGAAATGATAGCTGCTAACTTATGTGAGTTTAAATGCAAAACATACATTGTTGTTGTTGACTACTACATTGAAATGATTCATGTGCCAATTACAACATGCCAACAAGTAATAGATTCAAGACTGTTCTCAAGGAATAGTATAACAATAGGACTAGTTACAAACAATGGTACACAATTTAAATGCAGTGAATTCCAGCAATTTGTTTAACTCATCTATGTCAAGTCCTCACTATTCACTAGCAAATGGTAAAGCTGCAAATAAAGTTTAAACACCCAGAGAGATCGTAAGGTATACTGATCTGCTTAAAGCTTTAAAGTTATATAAAGCTACTCTACACAGACCTTGTTCTTCACATTGAATGCTTAGAAGACAAAAGACAAGTTAATGTTAGAATTAAAACTTAGGCCAAGAGTGGTACCATACCAATCCGTAATGAGCAATAATCAAAAAGCCTTAGCTTTATACAAAAGATTTGAGGATCAGTGTCATCCTGTATGTCCACTACCTGTTCTACAACCTGGTCAAGCTGTGCACTTCAAGTTCGAGGGGTAGAAAAGGGGGCATATAACAGTCATAACAGTGCAGAAAAATCAGAGAAACTCATTCCTACATGTTGATGAAATAGCCATCATATTCCATTCAATTCCTGATGACTGTCATCTTAAATGCAGTAAACGAACTGAGTCAAAGTGAGCCCAGAATAACCAGACTGATGTCTGGCTTGTCTGTTCCTGTACGACAGACTAATTTATTTCAATCAAATATCCGAGACAACAGTGGAGGTCTGAGTTAGTTTCTTCATGATAACAGACTGAGTGCTGTTAAATCTTCACAACAACCTTCACAACTCAGTATTCCTTGCAATAGACTTGATTTTTGCCTTTTGACTGTAAAAGTTTTGACGCATGTTATACGAATATATCTCAAGGTTCTCTTTTTGCAGGTTCTCTGAGTGCATTCAGACAGAGAACAAATGGTCTATGACTGTCACATTGAGAGAGACCAGTTTGTATTTCACAGTTTTGCAAGTCCTGAATGCCGTCACTGGGGCGTTCAAGTACTGTAACTGCATGTCTTTCAAAACGTTGTATGTCACTGCATTGTTCATATTTAATGTTTTCTGTCTCTCTTACAGGTTCAGTCTAGAGTGTTAAATGTGCAATTCATATATGTGCCTGTATATTCTAAATATCTTAAAGTAAAATGTTATTTTTCTTTTTAAAAGAGAAATGTAGTGTAAAGTGAATTAAAGCTGCTAGAATGTATATACATTGTGTATGTGCAAATAACGATTAAGAGTAAATCTGTACCATAATGCATTGCAAGTATTGAGCTGTTAGGCAGTTTGGTGTGCGATGCTGAAATGTTAATATCCTGTATGCTGTGCTGTCATGATGTTTGTAACAAAGTTACTTGTTTACCAAAACCTACACCAAATCCTGACATTTCTGAGATGACCCTGAAACTTTTGCATTGGTTGTTATGGCTGGACTACACTGAGAAGTCTACATGTAGATTAATTTACTAAGCATATTAAGTGTAAGTAATCATTGGTAAATGGAATATTTCCCATTGTTGAAACTGGCTTTTCCTCTGTGTTCATAATTTCATAGGTTCATCTAGGTTGTTTCTCAGATTGATCATTTGTAGAAAGAAGAAACATAGGTCCCTTGGTATATATAGAAGATTCCCCAGCAGTATTAACAAATGGCTTTATCAAATCATTTGGCCATTAAAGGTAGCTATTTCTAATGCTAAGTCACTTATGAGACCAATGTGGCTTCTGCAAAAGATAACAAAAAAGGTGCATTAATTCACTAATAAAGAATGCCCATTATAGGTGCATCTACTTAAAAATGAAAGCCATTCTTCCTGTTGGAGTTAGTGTGCACAATACTTTCTGGTATACTTCTCCCTCTGATATGGTTTTGATTTTTAACAAGTGCATTATATCCATTACTGAGGTCACTCACTCCATTTAAAATAGAACTTTGATCAATGTTTCAGCTTCTGTTTGTCTTCTTTAAATAAGGAAATTATTAAAAGTACCTTGAGGAAGGTGAATAAATCTAGATGTATATCAGTATGCTTGCTTTTTA
>NC_056728.1:1304438975-1304460763 GCF_019279795.1 Protopterus annectens | reverse complement strand
ACCATTCACCTACTGACTATCACATGGGTGGTAGTCCCCACATACATATCACATTGTACATGTTTGCAGTACACACATATGTCACACCCACTCCTGTGGTTACCGTATTGCCACTGTGGCGTGGATATCCTTCACGTTGCCACACTTATCTGTACTGGGTGTGTAGCTGGTATATAGGCACCCATTGTACCTCTGAACTCAAGACTTCTACACACATTCAAGGGTACACCACCCCATTTAGGGTGTACCTTACACAACAGCTACAGCTTTACATACCACAACATTAACACGCCATGACGCTACTGAGCTCCGACAGTTTAAGTATGGCTGCACCACGGACACCACATCTGTACACATTTGCATACTACATACTCAGGGGTGACCTCTGCTGATCAGACAGGGCCCATGTCCTAAGAACATTATTAATGGATATACTCCTCATACGCGACATAAGCAAAAGCCACTGTGAGCAACATGCTCATGGATATGTGCACACACGCCACAATGAGTGGGATGTGCTTGAGGGTTACATTCCCAAACCAGACACTCACCATGCTTTGGAACATGAGTCCTATGTACATCACGCAGGGACACTATGTAGCACTGTTCATGTGATACCTCCCTTGGTGGTTGGGAGACACATGTAGGCCTGGGATCACTGCAGTGGCTGTACTGTGCAGAGGCACAGGTGACATATGGCTCTGCTGTTCACAGAACACTACCCTAGAGAGGTGCCACTGGTGTGAACACTGTAGTTGTGCTTACACATGGACTTGCCAGACTGCATAGTACCCCGCTATGCTCCTGTGAAGCTATTACATGTCCTTTGTGCATGGTTACTTGGTAGCCCTTCCATTTAGATTAGCTATCATGCTGTTACAATGTCCCATGCCTACAAGTCATATGTATCCTGTTATTGTACATGCCAATAGACGATACCTTTGGTATGCATGATATGCCTGTTATGCTGTGTAGAATATCTGTCATATCTACCTACAATACTATACATTACACATATTTCACATAGTATCCCATAATGCAAAGCATACTTGCACAGCAGGACCACCTTAGATATGTCATTGACGTTATATGCCCATACACATGCTGTGACAGTATATCAACATATACTATCCCCTGCTATGGCACGTACTTGTTGGACATACCCTACCACTGACGGCGGGTTGTATGACATTGTTCTGTTTAAAGCCCTCATGTAGCATCCCTTGTGGTGTCTGTGATGTGTACCTTGTGGCCCACTGTTGGATGCACAGTTTCTACAAGCGTTAGTATGCTCAGCAAGACATCACTACATAAATACCTTTTCCCACTTTATGCATTGCGGACACGTTTAATTAATGCAAACCAGGCTATACATACAGAAAAACTAATTACTACAGATCATGCTATACATAACCTTACATATCAGGTGTTCTACATACCTTGATATCGTTATGGAGTTTTGACTCTATCTCTCTCACAGTGTTTCAACTGGTATTCGGTATGAGCATACGGTTTGAATGTCTGGCAAGTCATCCTTATATACGTCGATACCTGTAACGTGGTTTCATCCCGCCAATTGGTGTTCCTGAGTGACTAATTACTTGCATATCAGCTGTGCAGCTACTACATTCGCCAATTACACGGCAACAGTGGGGTATAATTGAATTCTCCACTTGGGCGTTGCCTATTTGCCCTACCTTCGGGGAGACGGCCTGTATTGTGTTTTGTTTGTTATGTGTAATTGCAACTGCTATGCATGGAGACAAGTATACTTTGGATTCATGTCCCCCGTGGATTGTGTGTGACAGCTAGAGTATGTGGTTCAACATGTGGGTGTACCTGTCATCCCAACGTCTGATAACGGACTATTGCAAACAAAACCTGTAACATCGCTGTTTGTTCCATTATACAACGCCTGCAATTTTGCATGACGACTTTAATTGTGTCTCTCACACGGTATGTTGAGGGTTCTGCAGATGTAATTGACTGACTGGATGTTTGTGCTGCTATTACAGTCTGTATTGCTTTAGTTTCTAGTGTGGGGGATATCGGTGGGTGTACATAGCATATACAGGTTTGTGGGGCTTGCATTTCTACATATTCCATATATATGTGTGTGGGCTCCGTCCCTAATTAGAGAGCTAACAGTTAGTAGACTTATGTTACGGGATTGTATATTGGGTCATTGTTAATTGGTTTCTATATTGTCTGCAGGTGAGGTTGATACTTATATACCTCCGGAATTGCAGCGATATATCAAGGGATATGTGTAAGTGACAGCTATCCCTTGTATTTCTGTCCCAGATATTTGCAGTCATTGTGGTTGTGTTGGTAAAAGAACCTGTTTGCCATGGGTTGCCACCTTTTCATATGGTCATTGTTGGACACTTGCGGGACACACAGCAGTGTTTACAGGCCAACACGTATCTGGTGGGGAACGTGACAGGCACACAGCACCACCATATGCTGATAGGCTCATGTACTGTTCAGGTGTTGAAATTCCATGTTCCACTAGCTGTTGTGTGTACAATGTTTGAGGGCTGCCTATGTAGGAGTCACACATTGGGCCACCTATACATTACAATTTACAGGTGGTCATGTTTGTGTGCCATCCATTTTACTGTGTGTGCAGGTGGAGAGGTGTCAGTCCATAGGGGCCTACACTGTCAGAGTATGTGCTATACGTTACCTCTTTGCCAAGGTGTAGGCATATTGAGCACGCCTCCGTCTGCCTACTGGGCCTGGCACAGTGTGTTCATGATCTGAATCCCTCTGTGCCTGTAATGGCCTTGGCAATTGCAGTGGGCTATGAGGGCCTTCACCATTTTGTCCCTGCTGCAGCTGCTTCCGCAGGATCATATTATGTAGCATGGCACATACTATGATCATGTGGGCACACGTGCCTGGAGAGTACCGCAAGGCTCCACCAGATGTATCCAAGCACCGGAACCGTGATTTCAGCATCCCGAACACATGCTCTATGATGATTCTGGTTTGTGCATGTGCCTCATTATGGCGTTCTTGCATGGGTGTGTGTGCATTTCTGATGGGAGTCATCATCCACGGTTCCAGTGCATAGCCAGCATCCCCCACAAGATGGCCATGTGGGATGTCCCCCCTGACAAATACCTGATACAGCTGTGAGGCATGCCAGATATGGGAGTCATGGTAGCTTCCAGGGCTGCCAGCACACACATCCATGATAATGCCCTGGGCATTGCACACGACCTGGCAGTTGATGGAGTGGAATCCCTTGCAGTTTATGTAGCACCTACCATGCTCACCGGGTGGTGACTTGATTTGTATGTGCATGCAGTCTATCGCACCCAGTACCTCTGGGTAGTGTGCCACATGGTGGAAGTGGCGCATATTGCTGGCCAACTCCTCCTGAGTTCGGGGGAAGTATATCTGCTCATTGGCATGTGGTAACATGGCATCCAGGAACTGGTGTAGTACCCTGGATGCTGATGCCTGTGAGATCCCCATTATATCTCCAGTTGGCCTTTGAAAGGTACCTGTGGCCAGTATTCGCAGGCTTACACATACCTTCATGTCCACTGGGATGGGTTCTCCTCTGTTGTTTCTGGTTCTCAGGTGTGGCCGGCACAGCTCCACTATTTGCTGTAAGATGTCCCTGTCCACCCTGTAACGCTCTACTATCTCCATGTCATGTAGCCCCTTGTAAGTTACCCTTGGTCTGAACACTCTCCTTCTCCTCCGAGGCCTTCGGTGGTTGTCAGCATCATCCTCCACAACACCGTCAGTCTCTAACACATGCTGATGAATCACAGCTATGGCAGCTCCCAACATGTACATTTTAAAAGTTCCCCGTGTGTTTACACCTATGGTGCAGTGTTTGGGAATACACAGGTGTGTGTAGGGTGCTTTCACACTTTATACTATTGTGCTGTGAACACCGATGATGTCATAGGGTGTGTATGTACGATCGTAGCTACAGGGTATCTTATGTGTTTTACTACCGGAACTACTATTGTGGTGCCTTTGGTGTTGAATTACATTTGGCTGCCGTGGATTACCTCTTGACCTTCCCTTTACATTTCTGCACGTTGCACCTACCATTTTTTGGCATGCATCCAGCAGCCTACTTATATTTGTACTTTCCTGGACCTGGCGTATCTTGCGTTATGTGTGCTACTGCCAGTCTACTGTTGGTTTTCTTTGCTCTGCTGTGTCAGGTCTCCTATCTTTGCAATCCAATGCCTCCCCTCCTTTCTTTGCATTCCAATGCCTCCCCTATCCTGTTTTGCAGGTTTCTGCAAGCAGACTTGTCAGCTGCCGTTGATTGGCCATCGTGAGTTGATTGGTGTTGATTGCTCATTAGTACTCCAATTACCCTACTTCAGCATTTCCTTCTTTTCTTCCCCTGACCTTCCTGTTTGTGCTATTGTACGCGGCGCGTGCGTCCGATTACAGGGTTTCAGGCACATTTTCATCCCCGTACACATGCGCTTTTGGGCACCATGTGTGCTCTCAGCTAAACGATTCTATACCTTCCTTCCCACCCCTGTCCTGCAGCTTTGCTTAGCAATGGACAGGCCAGATTTGCATTGCTCCAATGTGCTTACTGCTATGGTGGCACACCCCTCTGCTGATGTCATGTATCTCCTCTGAGCCACTCCTCGGTGTTATACCGCTGCACCGTATGGTTCAACCCTCATCCGGCGGGACATTTGCGATTCAGTATTATCTGCCTCATTTGCATGGCATTGACTACTAATTCATAGTTACCTCGCCGGACACTATCGCAGGCCCTTAGCAACCCTTGCACCTTGGTTGTGGTGTTCCATGCCTACCATTGTGTATTATGGTGTAAACCTGATTTCTATTACGTTGCGATTTTATGACATTTTTATATAGTTTCCGCACACATGCCCTGCGGTTGTGCTGTGCGTTACTGTGGACATGACATTAAATGTTGTTTTTTAGGTGTTGTGCATCTTTTCTTATGCCATTGGCTGTGTATTTCGCCATTGACATATGTTAACTTTGTGATACATGGGTCTGGATCGCTTCCATAGCTCTGATGTTCTGTTTGGGAAAATGAAACCGTGTTTTTTTGGTTTACATTTCCGTGGGCTTACGCTACGCCTGCACCACTTCATGAATCACTATATGCCTTCATTTTCATGGTGCGACACTGCACATGGGTTGATTAGCATACCTAAGCTGAGGGCTGCGCAGTTCTGGCGTACGCCGGTAGTGCACGTGGAATTGGATCGTACCTGAATCGCTCGACAGCCATATTTGGCATTATACCGCCTACGCTATGCCTGCGCCTGGTGCAAGCTTCATGAATCCCGGGGTATATGTTATTGTACAGGCAAATGTGTTAACATGCACAGTGCACCCTGTGGCTGTCATACAGTCATGGATAATGTTCAAATTGCTGTGTCACCCCTATACAGGTACCTCTGGCATGCCGCACACACATCAGTCCATTGCAGGTGAGACAGTTATCAGTATCAGGCATGTTAATGCATATATCTATACGCCATGTGGCCAGTTAACACATGTACACATAATGTAAGGTCCAGTCACGATATACAGGTGGCATCTGTCATCATTCACACTGGCTTCCCATGTGCAATATATACAAACTAAATGAAGCACCAACATGAAACCATAGTACCTGTCATTGCTAGATGTGTGGACAGCTGTGAATTAAACTGTGGAGGTGTTCAATGTAGACATATGTACTATACATTGAAACAACACATGTGTGGTACACAAACAGTACCACACAGTGAGCTGGGATATGGGCAGCCCACAGGAGTCACCATTGTGTAATATGCCCCTGCAATGGGTGCACACATTGTGATGTGCCATCTGACATGTCCCAGACATGTAGTGTTCCGGCTGCAATATTGTCTCACTATCCCATAGTACATACCCCACATACGAAACATACAACCTGTTGTCTGCATAGCCCTGTGGACAGTGACATATCTGACATCTATGGGTGTATGTCATATGGGACAACACAGACATGTGAGATAGATGGCCATCACAAACATTTGGCCAACACATGTTCACACATGGCCCATGGAGGATGGCCAGAGACATGTAGCCACACAGTAGTTGTGATGTGTATACACCCTGTTGCACATTGTCCACACATGGTCCAACTATAGCCTTAGTTGACTGATTATATAGTTGATGTGGAACACTGGACATCCTAAACGCCTGTGCACAGCTAGTGGAGGTGTCACTTAATTCGACCATATAAGATGTGTTGAACATCACGACTGTGTCATAGCATAACAGTAGTCACCTTTACAGCTTCCACAGACATTAACACCACATCAGGCCACAGATACCTTACATTTCCCTTGCTGCTGTAGGACATCACTGTCAGCCTTGCACCTCGTGTGTGTGGTACATTAATGTCATGTGGGACATGGTGTATTGACAAGTCTTATAAAACAACACATGAATCACTAAAAATGCTAAGATTGAATAAGAATCTTTCGGGCTATTCACCCTTCATCAGCATATAAAAACAGTGCATTTTTCAGGTTTTAAATAGAGGTTCATTTAAAATCACATGATTCAGCCAGGATACCAATTCCTGTTCATTTTTTAACAATTAAAATTAGTAATGACTAATCTCAACTTGCATTGTATATAAATACTATAAGATGTCAAGGCATGAGAAAATACAAAACCATATACATGAATAATAGACCTATGCATAAAACATAGAACAGATATAAAATTTCCATCAAATAGTATCTCTCTGTCTTTTTACCAATATTGGCTTTAAACTGATAATCATAGTTGTAAAAAATTGAGCACCTTTATACCACAGCTCTGTCCAGTAGTATCAACATTTCTAAGCATAGTTGAGGAGGAACTTAGGTCATTATATGTAAAATGACATACAAAGGAAAGTTTTAACCTATCCTATAAAGAATACAAAGCCCTTAAGTATCTGAAAGGGAATGATAATATAATCATTAAACAAGCGGACAAAGGTGGGGCAACAGTGATAATGAATAAGATAGATTATATGAATAAGTTTAAAAATTTTCTGACAGATCGAGTGACATTTAAACAAATAAGATTCGTAGAAATAAAAAACTATCAGAAGTGAATATGGTCATCTATGATATGCAATTAAATCAAGATATAACAATTGATTTGTTCAACTATTTCACAGTACCTTGTCCTAAGACACCACCAAAACTTGGACCGAACCACAAAAGGAGGGGGAGTATCAATATTCGTCAAAGATACCCACACCTCCAGGTTGGTGGCACAGCACGAAGCATCAGAGACTATCCATGTGCAACTAACAGTGGGTAAAACTGCCTTCCAGTTTATAGCCTGCTACAGACCACCCTCCCAAACCCAGGAACCCCACTCGGCCTTCCTGAGAACACTGGAAAATATGAAGGTCTCTCCAAACACCATTATATTGGGTGACTTCAACTACCCAACCATAGACTGTGAGGATTACTCTAGCTCCAACACCCTAGCCCAAAGGTTCCTAGAATTTATAAACTCAAATGCTATGGAACAACTTGTTACCACTCCCACAAGAGGGGAAAACATACTGGACCTGATCATCACCAACATGGGTACTCTATGCTCCAGACCAGAAGTGTATCCTTCACTGGTAAGATCAGACCATAAACTAATCTCACTGGATATTCACATCCCGACCCCACCCCATGCCCAGAAAACCACAGTGAAAAAACTTCTAAAGCAAATTTCACACTCCTCAAAACCAAGGTGGAATCCTTCAAAGCCCCGGCCTGTGGATAATAATGCCCAGACCACAAAATCCTTTATAAACGCATTCTATGAACACCTTCAGGAATGCATGGATCATGCAATCCCAAATAAAACCAAGACCCAATCCTCCAAAGGCAGATGTCCTGTCTGGTGGACCCTAGCCATAAACAAACTATACAATAGAAGGAGGAAGCTACTACATGATAGAGCAAAATCCCAAAAAGGGAAGGCATCTCTGATCAGTATTAGCAAAAAACTATGGGCACTCATAAAATCGTCTAAGGCCAGCTTCGAGAGAAAAATTGCACAGGACACTAAGGGTAATCACAAGGCTTTCTTTAGTTATGTTAGGAACCTGGGTGGGAATTCCCAGATATGCTCAGAATTAGTCCAAAATGACAAAAAATACACCGAACAAACAGACATTGCCAACATCCTAGCTGACAGGTTCAGCGCAAACTTCTCCCCCCCCCTCCCCACCAAAAGGGCTAATATCTATCCCAGCAGAGTGCTGCCCCCCCTGACATCTTAGATGCTCAGGTAAGAGCTGCCCTCTCCAAAGCAAGAAACACAGCATCAATGGAACCAGACGGTGTCCCGGGCTGCGTCCTACATGAACTCCAAGAAGAGCTAAACTCAAACCTAAAACTACTGTTCAATCTCAGCCTTACTACAGGATATGTACCCAAAGAGTGGCGTACAGCAACAGTGGTCCCTCTCCACAAAGGTGGTGCCTCAACGGATCCTGGAAACTATCGCCCCATAAGTCTCACTAGCTTGGTCTGCAAAGCTATGGAAAGGATCATCATGGACCTTATAAATAAAGATATTGGGGACCTGCAGACACTGGATCCTACCCAGTTCAGCTTTGTTAAGGGCAGATCCTGCCTCTTGAACCTGGTCGATTTCTTTGAAACAGTCACCAAGGCCATTGACAAGGGGAAGGTGGTCCACACAGCCTACCTGGACCTCGCAAAAGCCTTTGATACAAAACCCCACTCGGGCATTATAGATAATCTCACCAGCTTAAATATAAACCCCTATGTCACTAGATGGGTTGCAAACTGGCTCAAGGACAGAACCCACATGGTTAGAATAGCTGGAGCCATGTCAGACTCCAAACCAGTTACAAGTGGCATCCCACAAGGCTCAGTCCTGGGACCTCTCTTGTTCGGTATATATTTCTCGGAGGTACAGGCCAACATGGAAGGACTGTGGCTGACCAAGTTCGCAGATGACTGCAAACTGGGCGCCATAATTGACTTTCCAGCTGACACAAACATCCTCCAAAAGGGCCTCATAGAAACAGACAACTGGTGCCAGAGCCATGGCCTCAAGCTAAATGCCAAAAAGTCTATAGTCATCCCCTTTGGCAAAAACAAAGTGCCCACAAATTACCACATAGGTGGTAATCCATTAAGTACAGAAGAAGTCATTAGGGACCTGGGGACCCAAGTTGATAGCAATCTCTCATTTGACAACCACGTGGCCAAAGTGGTTAGAAAAATATTTTATATAGCCCACCTAATCATGAAGGGATTCACATCTAGATCAGGAGGTCATCGTGCCTCTTTACTCATCCCTCATCAGGCCCATAATTGAGTACAATGCCCCTTTTGGGATGTACCTTACCAGACACCTGCAGCAACTGGAAAGACCCCAAAAGTACCTCACCAAGAGGATTAAGGGGCTCAAACAGATGCCGTATGCTGCCCGGTTAAAGAAACTCCAGCTCTACTCAGTGGCATACCGCCTGCTCAGAGGCGATCTGTGCCTGACGTATAAAGCCATGTCCAACCCGGAATTAATGGACATGCTGCACCTCAGAAAATCCAAATCCCATCGAGCTACGCACTCGAGGGACTTGAACCTCAGCACTGAATAAATAGGACATGCTGGAGGGACAGATTCATAACCCAGAGGCTCCCTTCACTCTGGAATAAAATCCCAGTCCAGGTTAGGCAGAGTCCCTCATTGACTCTCTTCAAGAGGAATCTTGATGAGTGGATGGGAGATCATAGGTTTACCCCGGGTATCACTTCTGTGTCACTGTTAGACAGAGGCACAGTATACTAACCTTGAAAAAGGGCATAGCAAAATTAATTTAATATGGGTGGCGAAAGCCATACACACTCTGGCTAGGCTTATAAATGCCCTAGGGCAGATAGCCTAGTATGAACCTATGAACCTATGAACAAATATATGGGATTCCCAAGATCCATAAATCCTTAGAACATCCACCTTTGAGGCCTACAGTCTCAGGCAAAGGATGGATAACGGAACCTATATCTAAGTATTTGCAGAAAAAACTATCCAGATATTTACCAAAATGTACTAGTATTATGAAAGATACAGCACATTTTTTGGAAAAGCTTTCTAAATGGTACGAGCAAGGAAATAATTACAATTTCTTGCTCGTAACACTGGATATAACTTCTTTATTTACAGTTATTCTGATAGATTATGGTGTGGAAGCGATAAGAAGTTTTCTATGCACAGAAACAGATTTACAATCGAGAGAAATAGAGAATATTTGTATGCTTTTAGAAATGGTTCTGACAAAAAATGCGTTCATTTTTTTATAGCATTCCGTACCTGCAAATTACTGGTTTAGCCATGGGCACACCAGTAGCAAACACATTTGCGAACTTAGTGCTCTATCAATGGGAAAAGGAATATATATTTAGTGATTATAATGAGCTCAACAGCAAAGTAAAGTCATATTGTAGGTTTGTGGATGACTGTTTTTTCATCTGGAATGGCACTGATATAGAATTGAGAAGTTATGTTACATACCTAAACATAACCACAAGTTTTTTGAAGTTTAAAATGTTTTTCTCACCTGAAAACATAGTATTTTTAGATGTGAACATATATAAGAAACAAGATAAAATAGAAACCATGATCTATAGGAAAGAGGTGCATGCGAATAGGTACTTAAAAAGAAACAGCATGCATGCTCCGCATACGTTCAAAGGTATTCTTAAATCACAATTAGTAAGTGTTAGTAAACTGAATACTGAGGAAAATAACTTTATAGATCAAGCTAACTTGATGAAGGATTAATTTATTAGGAATGGTTACCCTAAACACAATATAAATACTATATATAATGAAGTCCTTTCAGGCAGGAAAGACAAATATAAGCCTATTTTTGGTTGGAATCCAATGTTAGTAGCACAAGATACACATGAAAATAATGATAGGAATATAGTAAGATATGTGACTACATTTAATGGTAACACAAAAGAAGTATGTGATATTATAGAAAAAAACTGGATAATTTTATTAGCAATGCCGGAATTAAATGATTTGATAGGTCCAAAACCAAAATTTGCTTTTAGAAATGAGGAGACCTTAAAACAAATGCTGTGCTATAAAGATTTTAAGAACAAGGATATAATGTCTCATTGTAAAAAGGGAACATATAAATGCTTTAATTGTACCTGTTGCAAGGATATTTTTGATAAAGGTGAAGACTTTCAGCATCCAGTAACAAAAGAAAGGTTTACCTTTAACTGTTCAGTAAATTGTAACACGACAAAGCTAGTATATTTAGCAACATGCACAATGTGCACGGCATTTTATACAGGAAAAACTATGAGAAAATTAAAAGACCGTATAATTGAACATAAGTCAGAAATAAAAAGGAAGGTACCAAATAATGGTCTTTTTAAACATATTATGGATTTTAGTGCACATACATTTAAATTTAGGGGTATAAATGTAGTAAGTATGAATCCAAGAGGGGGTGATGTAAATAATGAACTTGAACTGAGAGAATATGAATGGATTGTTAGGTTGCAGGCAGACTCACCACCAGGTCTAAATAGTACTGTTAGTTTAAAGCCAATATTGGTAAAAAGACAGAGAGATAATATTTGATGGAAATTTTATATCTGTTCTATGTTTTATGTATAGGTCTATTATTCATGTATATGGTTTTGTATTTTCTCATGCCTTGACATCTTATAGTATTTATATATGATGCAAGTTGAGATTAGTCATTACTAATTTTAATTGTTAAAAAATGAACAGGAATTGGTAGGCTGGCTGAATCATGTGATTTTAAGTGAACCTCTATTAAAAACCTGAAAAATTCACTGTTTTTATATGCTGATGAAGGGTGGATAGCCCGAAAGCTTCTTATTAAATCTTAGCGTTTTTAATGATTCGTGCGTTGTTTTATAAGCTCTGCAGTTTGATAAATAATTTTTTAGCATTGACAAGTCTGCCACGTGTGGACATGGTTGCCAGGCAGCTAAGACTTTGTAGTAGTTGTGCAGGGGTGTCATCCGTAGGTCTTCCAGTGACCTGTCACATTACACAGCATGGTTTGGTGTGTATATACCTCAGCGACGTGGGTCACAATCCAGTTATGTAATGTGCATGCACGCAGTTATGGCTATGCACTGTGTGCGTATTACACACTGTATAGCACTACAGATGCCTCATGATGCCACGCAATGGCACAGTGTCTGTACTTCACACTGCATAGCAATGTAGACACCTCACACTACCCTTCAATGCTCATGTACATTTGCTAAAAGTGCATTCTATCTGTAGGGCATACATAAAACACTGCAATGTGATACCCATTACAATGCTGTACATGTGTCAGGACACCATTGTGTCAGACATGTATGCATGTCAATGCACACATCAGCAGATTACTTGTCAAGGTCACTTCAGCCATGTGTACTGTTAACCTGTGCTGGTACACATGGTGTATCACAGGGATGCATGCTTACTACCATGATTGTGTGATCTGCATGACTACTGATATGACACCTGCTTGCTGTTGTATGCAACCCAGGGAGGTATGTTAACTACCACTAGTAATGTCTGAGCTGCATGCCGTCTGCTGTATCACATGCATGCTGCATGCCGTCTGTCAAATCACATGCATGGTGTGTTTGTGTGTCTGTGTGTCTATTGTAATGTAGAGTCTTTCTTTGCATTCACATGTGATGTAGGTGCGTTACCCTCCTGCGGTCCGTCTGATGTTAGTGTCCCCACAGATACTAGCAGTGATGAACATATGCATGAGGTACAGGCAGGGTTGTCAGGGGCTGAATATGTGCCACAGGTTGCCATCCCAGCTATGTCCCCCTCTTCCCCGCACACAGTTCTCATGCCAACACATACCCCATCACCAGTGGCCATAGAGGAAGGACAGTCAGCATGTGTTAGCTCGGAACAGGAATGTGTGCTGGCTACTGAAGGTGTGTCTCCACACCATGGTGTCATTGTAATGACTGCAGGTGTGCCACACAGGCATGTGGCCAGTGCTGCTCGTAGGGGGACCTCTGGGAGACATGCACCTGCATGACAGAGCGCAGCAGCTGGTGTCATCAGACGCATGTTCCAGACTGTAATGGTGGCACAGGCATGTGCTGAATGGCAGAACAGTGAAGGGCAGAGGCTTCAGAGTGCTGCTATCCATACTCTAAACGACAACATCCAGGCATTGGCAAATGCTCAACAGCAGATTGCTGATGTTCTGGACAGGCGATTGGGTGACATGGCTGGAATCCTTGACCGTGGCATGGCAATCTGCGAGCATGAGCTGTCTGTGCTGGAACATCTGGTAGGAGTGAGGCATAGGCCACGTGGAGGTAGGCTAGTTACACCACCCAGTGGAGGTCAACGTGAATGAGCCACCTCACATGCCCGCTCCCATAGTGCTGGTAGCAGTAGCAGTGCAGCTGGTGCTGCGCTGTCCACACCAGGACACAGCAGGCCACGGGGACGTGGCTCTGGATGTTCCCAGTGGGGACACGGTTCCAGTGGACAAGTGTCATCAGACAGTAGCCAATCTGTACCTCCACCTGGTAGTGTCCGTGCAACCCCTGGCAGACACAGGTCATGTGGCCATGGCCAGACACAGTGAGCTGTACATCTTGGTCTGTACAATCTGGAGCTGTCAATAATACCCCTGTGTAGGCCTGACAAAAGGCAGAACTGTGTTCACACATACACGCACACAGCAGAAAAATCTATAGGGCACTGCAACACCCACATGCATATCAACCACACATGTCCAATCAGATCACCAGACCTTACCCACACACATAATGTCATCCACTGGTGCAGCCTATGCCCCTGGCAAACATTATCACCCTGTGCATATGATGATGCCTGTGCCACATCCCTGTCATCCACACCATTGGTGCAGGGACATGCTCATATGGTCTGATTCACAGGGTGAACAGAATAGTGAGATAAATGTATATGACATTAGTTGTGTACTGTTGACACACACCAGACATACCATGTAGTAAGGTTTATAATGCATTGTTATATGTTCACAGTATGTGTCTTGGTAACAATGGTAACAGCATGTTGGTAATTATGCCCTGCTTCCCTCCTTAAGGTCCAATTGCATGTGCCATTACTTTACAGTGTTTGCAGTTGGAGTGCATTGTTGTATGTTCACAGTATGTGTCTTGGTAACAACAGTAACAGCATGTTGGTAATGATGCCCTGCTTCCCCCCTTAAGGTCTACTTGCATGTGCAAATAAGTAGCAGTGTTTGCAGTTTCACATGTGTAAATGTGGAGTACTCACAGGCATGTATGGCAATACCAGCATGCTATACGTAGCCTCAACCTCACTGTTAGAAAGGCTACCATTCCACAGATGTTCACACATCTACTGATCCAGAAGCATGTGGGCTGTTTAATAGGCTACAGTGGCTAGAGAAGTGACATCCATACCAGGTCACATCACAGGTATGTTGACATGGTGCGGGGGGTTTACACAGTGGTCCGGCTGATGATAACGTTAGAGGCCACTTGATAGCATGAGGCCTCACTGTGTAGCAGTAATACCCTGTCACATTACAGGATGAGAACACACACAGGCATACACTGAAACACACAGTAACATGCCCACACTCACGGGTCAACAACACTATAACGCACTCTCGATAGTGTTGAGGTGAGGACCCCTGCCTATGTGGTAATCACCCTCAAAGTACTGTGCACCCACACGATGTGACACAGAGAATAAACATGTACAGGTAGCCAGTAAGGCTGAGACCGATGGCATCAACAGGGTAGTAGACTGCATCACCATGAGGAGTTACGGATCCTGTCTGTTCTGTATGGTAGCATACACCCTCACTCCATGCCCCAGACAGCCATACATACATACACACACACACACACACACACACACACACACACACACACACACACACACACACACACACACACACACACACTGTGGAGTCCACAAATGTCATTCACATACAGATAGCAGACATGTGTGTGATACACACACCACCCCTGCCTACATCATGCTTTCCACACTACAGTATGTACAGATCTCTACAACAGTGTACAGGGGTGTGTAACAATTGGGATGTATTCCCCACCATATGTGGCATATATGGTCACACAAGCAAACACACATGGCAGTACTGTGAATGATACACCTGCTATATGATGATACGTCTGACAGACATGCAGCAGTATTGGCCACATTATGTGTACCAATGCTACCTTCAGCAATTGTGCTGCTATATGCACATGGGAGGATGTAAGTGTTACAGGTGTCAAGTAACTTACAGTCAGTAACACCCTGACTGCTGTGTAGGTTGTATGTCTTCACCGTCAAATAACAGTAACATAGCGTACTGTTTGCACATGTAATGGCAGGATGGCTTGTGACACACCTGTGAGCCGTCTTCGGCAAACATCCATCTGCAAAGGTGGATCACCACTTTATGTACATATATCTATCCATACCTGATGTACATCCTACCGTACTGTCAGTATTTCACCATATACAGGTGTCAATGATGGGGCTGCATTGCAACTGCATATTGTAGTTAGGCACAGATGAATTACATACATCAGCTACTGCACATGCATGGTAGCTGCATGCACACCACTACATGTACATGTGTGTTGGTCCTACATGCCTGTCATGTAGCCATGTTTGTATGCATTGTAATTGGTGGACATGTGTGATATACATAACACATGGACTGTTGTATGATATGATGGTTGTCATGGGTAACTAGTACAGAGGGATGTTACCTCAGTCAACATTGCTACCTTATGTACTGTTAGCATTCAACAGCCATGGACCTACCTTCCATGTGCATGCGTGTGATTGCTGTGACCACTTGTCTGCACGGAGGACAGCAAAAGCTATGCTATGTACATATGTGTTGTCTGTGTGGTCCATGTACATATCCACTGCGATTACATGTATGTCGTATCCAAACATGTGTGTTCTTTGGTGTACAGCGATGGTCATCTGTTACAGCTGTGTAAGTCCCAGGGCCCATGTTATGTGTAGAGCCGACCTGATTATGAACAGTGGTATCATTGCATTGCATAACACATGATGGAACCCTGTCAGTACATGTGTAGTCTGCACAGTTGATGTAGACTTATGTACAGTCCACTGGCCATGAGTCACATGGTGTTGTGGTAATGTATGGATGTGTGTTGCTGGTCCAAGGACATGGTGATGTCTGAGGGCTACATAGTAGAATACGACATTTACCTCTGTGATCTGCACCTGAGACATCTGTGATGGCTCTTGAGTGTGTACTGGTCAGTACATGTGAGTGGCCTTCATGTACATGGGGACACTAACACCATACTGTGCCCTTCCATCTTTAGAATCCGTGTGCATGCAAGACAGCCCATTGCTACTACTAAGTGTGTGAGCATCCCCAGTACGCCGTTGTGTAGATGGACACACAGTACATTCCAAACTGTGCCCTACCATGTTTAGAATCCATGTGCATGCAAGACAGCCCTTCGCTACTACTAAGTGTGTGAGCATGCCCAGTATGCCGTTGTGTAGATGGGCACACAGTACATTCCAAACTGTGCCCTTCCGTGTTTAAAATCTGTGTGCATGCAAGACAGCCCTTCGCTACTACTAAGTATGTGAGCATGCCCAGTACGCCGTTGTGTAGATGGACACACAGCACATTCCAAACTGTGCCCTTCCGTGTTTAGAATCTGTGTGCATGCAAGACAGCCCTTTGCATCTAATGTGTGAGCATGCCCAGTACACCGTTGTGTAGATGGACACACAGTACATTCCAAACTGTGCCCTTCCGTGTTTAGAATCCATGTGCATGCAAGACAGCTCTTCACATCTACTAAGTGTGTGAGCATGCCCAGTATGCCGTTGAATAGATGGACAGACAGTACATTCCAAACGGATGTGTGATACTAAGTGTGTGACCATACCCAGTGACACCTTGTGTCGGTGATGTGCCTCTGTGTATGGGCATGGCCATTGACATTCTGTATGGTGATGGTGGTCATCCAGGCAACAGATGTCCATACCCCACGTCAGGATGGATTCCTAAATTGAACACACTGGTTGACTGTCATGAAGGGTGTACTGTCTGTGGTGCGTCTCATATCTATGTAGTGTTGTAATAGTGCTCTGTAGATAGGCAGTTGTCCCGCTCACACCACTACCGTGTGTTTGTCTACGTCTACCTTGGAACAGTAATATGCTTTTAGACTGCTCACTCTCTATACATTCCCTATTGGCATCTTTGCCTTTGCGGATGATGTCATCCACTTAGAAGTATGCCTCTGGGACTGCTGTGTTCCAGTAATCTCAGTAGAGCATTCTGTAACTGCATACTGCTGTAGTGTGATAAGGTAGTGAGGTGTATGATCGACTCCCAGCCCTGCCAAGTGTGTGTGTTTCCAGCTGCCTGGGGACGGAGTAATGCTTTTAGATGGCTCACTCCCCATACATTCCCTATTGGTGTGTTTGCCTTTGCAGATGATGTCATCCACCTAGAAGTATGCTTCGGAGTGCTGTGTTCCAGTAATCTCACTAGCACGTTCTGTAACTGCGTAATGCTGTAGTGTGATAAGGTAGTTAGGTGTATGTTCAACTCCCATCCCTGCCAAGTGTGTGTGTGTGTTTCCAGCTGCCTTGGGACAGAGTAATGCTTTTAGACGGTTCACTCTCCATACATTCCCTATCGGTGTCTTTGCCTTTGCGGATGATGTCATCCACCTAGATGAATGCCTGTGGCAGTGCGGTGATGTTGGAACTTGGTAGCACATTCTGTTACTGCATAATGCTATAGTGTGATAGTCTAGACAGGTAGGTACTTGATTCCAAGGCATGGCAGGTGTGTGTGTTTGGCTGTTATACCGTATGTGTTGGTATCTGTGGGTGGCTAGCTGCGGGGTGTGTTTTGCTGCTGATCTATATAGTGTCCACAGCCTGCATATTTTGCCAAGACACTGGGTTGTCAATACATACATTCGCCAATAGGTCTGGTGAGTAATTGTCAGCAGCCCTACTCTTACCCTTGACACGGTCTGACCCGTGTGACGCAACAAAATGCACGTGCCTTGATAGTAACAATACTACATGATGCAGGTGGCACATGTAGTTTCCTTTTCATTCCTGTCTAATGCATTGCTGTCATGTGGTCTGCTGTTGTGATATAAATGCCATATCTACATATGTGTGTACATGTATATGTGTGTATGTTTATATATATATATATATATATATATATATATATATATATATATATATATATATATGTATATGTCCATGTATATATGTACTCAAATAATATATATGTAGATATAGAGGTGGACATAGATGTGAACATATATGTCTGGGGACATCAGCACTATTGCATATTTGTGCCGGATGATCTGTATGTGATAACCTGGGATCTATGTATATCTGCCATTTCGTGGTGGTAATGCACATCGTCTGTAGTGTGCAGGGTCACGGGTTGTAGTCGTGTAGACACCGGTTATTTTGTTGCTGGGAAGACCATGGGACATTGAATATGGTGATAGTAAGGCACCTGTTGCCAGATGTGTATGGATCTGAGCAACACTGAGCAGTGGTTATTAATTTGGAGGTTCGGTATGGGTCATATAACTGTTCATTAGAAGACTATACTATGCAGATGAGGTTGACAATAGTGTATCCCATTTATCACCAGGGTGTGATGCTGGTTCCTGGTGTGTATGTGTGTAGTCAGCCGGGTGCGGGTCTCGAATATAGTTGACAGCATGGGAGGGGGGGTCAGGCATACTGTAAATACATTGCAGAACTGTGCCTCGGGAGTACTCCTGCCTTAGCACACCTAAGCTAGGGGTGTGTCTATACCTGCCTGGTGACATTGGGAGGGATGACAGCAGTGGTGGGGTAGTCCAGGTGTACAGGCTGCACAAACAGGTGTTGATCAGCACAATCAGCAGATGACATGGTCAGCCCGCACATGAACAGTACGGTAATGCGAGCAAGCAGCGTACACACAGGTTTCGTCCACACTCTACACCACTGGTGTATACCTGAGGGGATATTTCATGACACAGTCCAACCAAATGAGATGGGCTGCAGCAGGCAACATATACCAACATGTGCAGGAGGCTGGGGCAGTGACGATGTGTATGCTGCTGAGCAACCCTTACTGGGGTGACATAAGACTTTATAGACCTAGGGTGACTTACCACGGGCTACATAGGCTGGCGATGGTGGAGCACTATGGGGTGGACAGAGACCTCCTACAGCAGCTTGTTGATCTGTGCCTGCCACACCTGACACATCAAACAGGTCAAGGGAAACACATCACAGTGGATACCACGGTATGTGTTGGCCTAGGTGTACTAACCATAGGTACCTCATACAGCACAACTGGGGATATCATGGATATCTCACAGGCATCTGCATCCAGAGTATTGCACCAGTTCACAGACACCATGTCAACACATGCTAGTGAGCACGTACATGTCCTCAACACACGTGATTAGTAGGCCAGCAATATGCATCTGTTCAACCACATGGATTACTACCCTGGGGTACTGGGTGCTATAGCCTGCACACACATACCCATCGTAGCACCACCTGGTGAGTGGGGTAGGGCCTACAGTCACTGCACGGGCATACCCTCCAACAGCTAGGCCATATGCGATGGCCAGGGCATGCGATTGCATGTGTGTGCTGTCTGCCCTGGAAGCTATGATGATTCTGATATATGCCTTCTGACACAGCTGTAGCACACCAATGCCAATATGGACATCCCCAATAGTCTCCTAGTGGGGATGCTGGATAAACACTGGTGTCGTGGCTGATGACACCCATCAGCAATGCACAAACGCATGAACACTCAGACCATACTGAGACGGATGCACAGGCAAGGCATATACTTGTGCATGTGTTTGGGATGCTCAGTTCACAGTTCTGGTATCCAGACACATCCGTTGGAGCTCTGCGGTATTCACAAGCAACATGCATACAAGTTTTTATGGTATTTGCTATGCTACACAATCTTATCCTGCAGTAACAGTTGCAGCAGGAACAGCATGGGGCAGGGCCACACAGCCCAACACCACTGCCAAGGCCTGTACAGGCACAGTGTGACTTGGTGAAGGAACTACCTGAGCAGGGCACAGTCGGCGAAAGCCCATGCACAGTATGACCTGCCCTTGGCAAAAAGGCAACGCAAGGCATATGCACTGACACAGTAGGTACCCACGGATTTCCCTTCTCTGACCCACACACAGTACAATGGATGCCAAACATGACACTACCTGTGCTCGGCCATGTATAGGAGGTGCACTGTTTGCATCCGACATAGGCAGCCCTCCAGCACCGTCCTCAAGTCCAGAACACACCCAGGGTATGTCTATTGACCTAACAAGTGTCAGGTGTATTAGAATGTGTATTTACCCATTGCTATGGTATGTATGTGAGCATGCAAGTGACTGTGGTGGCCAAATGTTAGGGCAGCAGACAGTACACATCCATAGTGGCACCATGACCTCTGTAGCACATACGGGGGTCGCAATGGTAGCCTGTAGTACACAGGGTGTCCTAACCCACTGCAGATTATGGGCTGACCATCATGTGTATCCGTACAGCCCACACACGTTCCATGCAGCTGGACAGATGTGGACCAATACAGACAAATGATATACGATGGCCTATGGATATGCCCAGTGAATGACCCCAACCCCCTAAGACACACACAGACTACATCAGGCCAGGCAGTTTGATGTAGGTTGTGTAAGCTAGGACGTCCAATACCACTGTGCTGGTATTTAAAGCTGGGAACTGACGTACACTGGTATTCCTCCAACCAGCAATTTAGGTTGGTCCACACACTGACATGGAGTACCCGGCATACCAGTACAGTAGCGGCAGATGTGTACAACTGTTGGCTGCACCCCCCCATCAAACCTACAAATGTGAGAGTCATGAGCGCCACCCACGGTGCTGTGTAGGACTGTGGTTGTGGTTGGATGTCCCCCCATGCTATGCAGACATGTAGCAACTGTCAATGCCACATGAACATTAGCTACCCTGCAGACACAGCATGACACCTGTCTGTGTAGAACGGAGGAGTCAGCAACACAGTACTAACTATCTGGACATGTGACACATGCGATACAGTTGACCATACTTGGCATGCTCACACACATGATGGTATGATGGCAATGTCAGTCGACAACATGCGTAACAGTCATACTGGGCATGCTCACACACTGAAACACAGGACGGCCAGGCATGCATACACCAGTGGTCCGGACATATCTGCCAGTACATTGCTATACTGTTGGATGACTGCGCTGTATGGTGTGTGTGTGTGTATGGTCTATTGTCTGTACATATGCCATGGTCTATTGTTAATTCACATGAGCTATGTGCGCAGGGTACTGCTACCAACACATGAATAGGGCAGTTCTTTGTTTGCGAACAGACCGACGCCTTTGGATACGGACTGGTAAGGCACATTCCAACAGGTGGGAGCAGTTGTGTGTGGGTTTGCACAGTGTTAAGCACTGCTGACCTCTGGTCACAGCACCTTATACATGTTTAGACTCCACATTTATTTGCCAGTGCACTACTGGCATACTGGTAGACAAACACGCTTACAGCCGCTCGCTCACCGACATTTCCGTTTACATTTGTCACTCATGCTGGGTGTGTGTGATCCCTTGTGATGCGTATTACACTGGACTACATGTCTACAGTATCGGGTATGTGTAACCATT
>NC_056728.1:1304428975-1304433975 GCF_019279795.1 Protopterus annectens | reverse complement strand
AAGTAGTCATTCTCATTCAACACCTTTCCTCCAAAGGTCACTTGCTTTGTGAGTGGTTAAGAGGCTGGCCAGTTATTGTGCGATTGCTCTGACCATTGCTAGTGTTGACATTGTCATATGTACAGGTTGGGATGTATTCTTGGGACTAGGGTTGCCACCTTTTCAAATGGCCAAGATGGGACATTTTCGGAACACACATCAGATTTTACAGGCCGACACATACCCACAGTCAGTACAAAGGATAGAACTTTACTTATTTGCCGACATAAAAGCCTATTGTTTTAGTGGTTTAGTTGCTTATTCTGTTTTTTGTAACATTTAGTTATTTTAGATACAGAAATAATTATTTTATGCAACTATTACATGACATATGGGACATAATTATGTCCTACATTCTCAGGACATTTGCCATTGTTAATATATTTTGTCAGGACACAACTGTCCACAGAGGGACTGTCCCTCGCAAAGTGGGACAGATGGTAACCCTACTGGGGACACCAGATTGTTTGGGCCAACACATAGCCACGGTCAGTGCAGGTTTAGAACATTCATTTGTTTCCTAGCTGTGAGCCTATACCTTTGGCACTTTTGTTGTTTGCCTGTTTCTTGTATGAATTACGTTTATTCTATCCTGACATGACCGCTTTAGGGGACTGTTACATGCAGTATGGCACATAGTTATTTTCTACAATCACAGGACATTTGGCATTCTATCATTGTTGGTCAGGTCACACCTACACACACATTACTTGTCCCTCATACAGTGGATCAGGGGGTATCCTGTTTACGTCAGTGCCTTCATCACCCATATACCATGTGCCACTATGCGAATGTGTGCAATATATTCTCTTGCTTATTCGTGTCGGGACACGTGTGTCATGGGCAGTTGTTTGATCCTGGGTAGTAGGTTCTGCATGACCATCTAGGGCTGGACAGTCTCGTGCACCACTACTGAACATTCCAACTTGTATCCAGATATCTACAGGACTGGGCATCATGTCTTCATACCCATTCTAATGTTTACACAGGTTACTTATCCCATGAGGGATATCCCAAAAATTTAACAAGACCAAAACAAGACCAATAACGAACATTCGTCTGGCGTTACGAAAATGTGCTGGGGGTTTTACATGCAAGGGATACATAGTTTGTAATACTGAAACTGCCTCGCGTGACACTACCTACTACATATGTGTAGTGGCCACTATGTGTAGATGTGGCTGCACCAGACTAGTAGGCCAAGTATGGCTGGATTTGGTGGATGTTCAGGTATGGGGGCGGGTTGTGTGCTGTGGACGGGATGCTGGGTAGTCCATTATGCATCCAGGTGTGTTGCATTTGATATGGCCAGTTCCGTCAGGACCAATCTGTGGGTATGTGCCGGTGGCATGTCTGTACATTTGTATCGCACATTTTAATATTCATATGTTTGTGGGATTGTGTTCTACAGTATGGTCTGTCTGGTTGTATTGCAGATGTGTATACATATTTTTGTGTTCGTTTCTGCTTCACCCGCTTCTCCCTCATACACCTCTGGTTCACCTATTCTGCATACGACACAGTGTCGCCTTGGAGGATTATACCATTACCCATCCCCCCACACACATATTTCTGACACTCCATCCATCACTGCTTTGGTTGATGGCCCATGACACGGTCAAGGTAACACATTGCATACCCTACATATGTCAGGTACCTGTATGGTTGTGTGGACTAACCTGCCATGTTTGACTTTCCACATGCTATACCTCATGCACATAGGTACACGCCCATACTTAACTTTCATGACATGGTTGGTATACCCGGGTAATACCCGTTCAACTGTGACACATCCTGACAAGTTTGGCTTGGACCGCTGATGTGCAGATTTTGGCCGACTGTTCTAATCATTGGTAGGACGCCACCTTTTCCTATGTCCTGGATTGGATATATTCCAGACACATATCCGAATGTACTGGACAACACGTTCCCACAGTCAACACTACAGATAATACTGTTCCTTTCAGCCTACATGTTGCCTTGTTGTTGTAGCAGTTTATATGCTCCTTCTGTTTTGTTTACATGCTTATTCTATTTCCTGTCACATTTGGTATGTGAAATATGGACATACCTATTGTATGTGACTATTACATGTGTTGTGGGATATAATTTGGTCATATGGTCGCTAGATATTTACATTTATCGTGTTTTTTGTTATGGACTCATCTGCCCAGCTGTGTACCCTCCCTCACAATATGGGTCAGCTGGTGACTCTGACCATTGGGCTGGACAAATCTATTGGCGGCGCGCTAACATATGATGCGTTTCACTTCCACTTGGTATAACTATCTACACTGCGTTGGACTACGGGCACATGGTTTTCAATGTCATTTGTTCGCGGGATAGAGACCCATTATTCCCTACTGTGCATTTGTGTTTGCTTCTTCATTTTGTGTTCGCAGGAACTGTCTTGCATGCTTTGCATACGTTTCAGTATCCACGGACACTGACAGATGTGTTTACTATTGCTTGCAAATTGTTATATGCAAGCATTTTAGGTTGCACGTAGACAGCTGACATTTCCACACCTCCATGCGGCACTTCAACATGCCCTATGCACTCGCGCTCCTTTCCCATTCGCGTGGCTGTGGTGGCAGCCCACCTTCAATAATATTAATTTGGCATTACTGCACCATCTTCACGCCACACGGTTGGTGCAAGCCTAACGCTGGCCTTGCGCCGAGCTTCATGAATCCTGGTCATTCTCTTTTATGTGCTTTCCTCTCTCCAAAAGGGCAGTGATAAAACACATATTATGCCACAGAGGTCTATAGTGGTAGTATTTTTTTTAAAATAAGTTATTTTTCTATAATCCATTTTAAAGGCAGCATTAAATATAACCCCTAAACTTCTGGGGAACATGCCGCAAATGACCTTCATATTATGATGTCACAAAATGTTTGATCACAGAGCAGGACAAAAAGAGAAAACCATTTTAAAAGTGTATTGAAAAGTTACAAGTCATTTATGAAGTAGGTGATAGAGCGATTCTAATGTTTCTATGTAATATAGAAGCAAGACATACCCCTGGATTTACGAAGCCCGTTATAGCATGCAGGAATAGTTTAAGAGCTATTTTTGGCAATATGGCCGACGTGTGATCCAGGAACGAGCTCCCAGGACGTGCACATGAGCTCTTAGGCTATTCCTGCATGGACCAAGCCCCTGTATGCAAATTACCCTCATTTGCAGGTGAAAACCATGCAAATGAGGGGAATTTGTGATCCAGGAAGCAGGCAGCTGTCAGTGCAAGATGAGTGCAGTCTGCAGAAATGTACTCGGTTAGTAACCGAGTACGTTTCTGCAAACTACAAAACGGAGCTATGACAGCACCAAATAAAGGCATATCATTGATGAAGCAAGCAAATGGTCAAGTAGAAGGCCATTGGTATTGCAAAATGTGTAAAAAAAAAAAAAAAAACAACTTTTTTTTTTTTGTCGCTGATCTTGCCTGTTTAAGCATAGAGCAGCGGCGTGCAAACAGGATAGGGGGGGGAATAATAAAACAAACCTAAAATAAGCTTTCTAACTAAAAGCAGTATTCAGCCATGCAAGTCAATGGCAGGCATAAGACAACCTGGCCAGTGAGTAATGGTTGCTAAGGGGGGGAGGCTCAGTGTGGGACATGCAACTATACATTAGCAGGCAATTCTATGCAAATTAGGGGAAGGATAGTGAATCCCAGATTTCCCCAGGGTGTGAGGCAGGCCCAAGAGTGTAAGAGTAGAAAAAGCTGGGTACAAGACTAGGAGATATGTGACATCATGGGCGTGTGTGTCAGGAATACTGTAAATGGATTGGAGCCCTGTGGCTCAGGACTGTTCCTAGCTCAGCACAGCTATACTAGAGGTGTGTCCAATCTGCCTAGCACTCCTAACAAAGGAAAACTAGCTGAGCTGACAGGTGAAATGTATCAGACACAGCCAATCACACAGACAGCAGCCCAGCCAGCCCAGCGCACTACTATAAACTATGTAAACACCTTTCCCCCTTGTTATTCCCAATAACTCTGCACCACCGGTGTATACAAACGGGGAAATTTTAGAAAATGAAAGCAAGAGAAATAATGCTAGGGGCTGCTTTTGCTATCATAAACCAGCATGTGCATGAGGCTGAGGATGGTGATGTGAATGCTGCCGAGCAACCCACAGTGAGGAGACAGAGAAGAGTGTACAGACCCAGGGTAACCTACCAAGGGCTACATGAGCTGGAGATAGTGGAGCGCTATAGGGTGGACAGGGACCTCCTACAACAGAAGCTGTGCTGGCCACGCCTCACACACAGAACTAACAGAGAGGAACCCATCCCAATGGATACCAAGGTATGTGTAGACCTACGAATACTAGCTACAGGTACATTCCAAAGGCCAACTGGGGATATGATGGGGATATCACAGGCATCAGCATCCAGGGTACTCCACCAGTTCCTGGATGCCATGTCAGCACATATCGGTGAGCACGTATACCTCCCCATCACCTGTGAGGCATTGGCCAGCAATATGCGTCTTTTCCATCAAATAGCAGAATACCCCGAGGTAGTGAGTGCAATAGACTGCACACACATATGCATCAAAGCACCACCCAGTGAGCTGGGTAGGGTCTACATCAACCACAAGGGCTTCCCCTCCATCAACTGCCAGGTTGTGTGCGATGCCCAGGGCATAATAATGAATATGTATGCTGGCTGCCCTGGAAGTTACCACGATTCCCACATCTGGCATCTGACATAGCTGTACCACAGATTTGTCAATGGGGACATCCCACACAGTCACCTAGTGGGGGATGCTGGATACGCACTGGAGCCATGGATGATGACACCCATCAGAAATGCACACACAACCGAACAAGAACTCCATAATGAGGCACACACACAAGCATGAATCATAATAGAGCATGTGTTTGGGATGCTGAAGTCATGGTTCCGTTATCTGGACACATCTGTTGGAGCCTTGCAGTACCAAA
>NC_056728.1:1304395680-1304428475 GCF_019279795.1 Protopterus annectens | reverse complement strand
GTGATTCTAGGCTTTGGTGAGAGAATTGTTGTATCTTCCCTGTGGCTTAATTTGCATGATTTTGTTGTAGCAGGTCTCTAGCTTGTTTAGCTCACATTGCCTTAGGTTGGTATATACCGGAGAGGCATAAAGTAGGGTGGAGATAAGGTGGGAATTTGCGATTGAAATCTTTGCTGCTTTGGTGAGAAATTGTTTATTTCTATATAATGCCCTAGTTTTTGTGGACTTTTTATGGTCACGGATATGTGAATGTCAAATTTTAGTTTATTGTCTATTTCCACTCCTAGCAATTTGGTGTGTTCAGTTGGGTATATAGTGGTGTTGTCTTTTGCTGTGATGTTAAAGTGAGGGCTGTTTTGTGTATGTTTGGTGGGTTGAGAGATGAGTCGTTTAGTTTTGTTCGCTGAGTATTAATTGGGCATTGATAACCATGTTTCAACAGAGGAAAAGGCTTCCTGTGTGACTTTTGCAGTTTGGGTAGGGACTGGGCTGAGCAGATGATGGTTGAGTCATCGTCGTATTGGATGAGTGTGCCATGTTTGGTGGCAGAGGCTAGATTATTGGTGTAAACAGAGAAAAGTAGGGGTCCAAGGATGGATCCTAGGGGAACCCCTATGGAGACAGGTAGTTGAGAGATATGTCATTCTGCCATACAACGGATTGTTGGCGGTCAGACAGGTAACTCTGAAACCAGTTGGTGACTGATTGTGAGAAGGATAGGTTATTGAGGACAGAGATAAGTTGTTTGTGTGGGACCATGTCAAATGCTTTAGATAGGTCTAGGAAAGTAGCAGAGGAGAGATACCCATTGTTTTTATGCTGAAGGATAGTGTTAGTAAAGGAGAGTAAGGCAGTGGTGGTGCTATGGTTTGGTCGGAAACCATGCTGAGTACTGGAAAGGAGGTTGTTAGTAAGGAGGTAGTGTGAGACCTGAGAGTGTATGCATCTCTCTAGTATTTTGGAGAGTGGAGAGAGAATAGCTATGGGGCGGTAATTGGTTAGTTCTGCAGAGGGTCCGCCTTTGTGGAGGGGAATTATATGTGAGACTTTCCACAATGTGGGAACATTACTTTCTGACAGAGATCGGTTAATCAAGATGGATACTGGGTAGACCAGAGCATCAGCTGCGATTTGTAAGTATTCACTTGGGAGGTTGTCTGCTGCTAATTTGGTGGGTTTAAGTTTAATTAAGAGTTTTTTTTATGTTGGAGGTAGGTACAGGAGAAAAAGAGAAGGCAGTGGGGAGATTACTAGTTGAAGGTGTGGGTTGGAGGGGGGGTTGTGTTGTTTAGCTAGTGATAGTATGGTTTGGGTGAAGTGTGTGTTGAATGAGGTAGCAATATTTTCTGAGGAGTGAGGGATGTTAGGAGGAGAGGTACTGACTTTACCTGGGTGGAGGATGGAGTTTATGGAGGACCAGAATTGTTTGGGGCTGTGTTGTGAGGAGTCTAGGGCAGACTGGTAGTATTGGAATTTGTCCCATTTTATTAGCTTTTGACTCTATTGCATAGTTCTAGGAATTTCTGTCTAGCTGGGGGTTTTGGTTTTGCCAGTGCTCCCAGGCTTTATCCCTGTTTTCATTTCTGACTTAGTGGTTTTCTGTAGCCATGGGAGGGTTGTGCTTTGGTTCTGGAAAATCTTATGGGGCATGGTAATTAAGGATGTTCAGGAAGGTAGAATTAAAAATTCAACTGTCATCTAGACTGAGGTGCTTCAGAGCATTCTAGTTAAATTCTTTGAGGGAAGTGATGAAAGTGAGTTGGTAAAAGTTAATTTTTACGTATTTGGCGATAGATGACAGGTTTAGCTTGGTACAGGTATTTTTTGAGTAGGAATGTTGGGGAGTGATCACTGAGGCTATCTGATAAGCAGCCTGTTATATATGACTGGGGGTTCTTACTGACTAGTATCCAATCCAGGGTAGTGTACTTGCTGGAGTTTTATTTATCCTTGTTGGTGACTGACTAGTTGGGTGAAGCCATGAAGGTGTACATGATGGGTTGGATTGTTGCCAGAACAGGATTGCCAGTCAATATTGAAATCACCTAAGATGATAGTTTCTTGGGGAGATGGTGGGTAGACCAGCTGAGGAGGTTTTCTAGTGGAGGGATGTTTTGGCCAGGTGGAAGTAGCATCCGATTATGTTGATGGTTTTGTTTTGGTTAATTTTGAGGTTGGTATATATTATTTCTTCATTGCCTATTTGTGGAGCTGATGATTTTAAGATCTGGATGTTTAGATGCTGTTTAAATATTATAGCTACACCACCTCCTTTTTTGTTTAGCCGGTCTACTCTTAGTATGCCGTAACCTGTAGGGAGTATTTGCTCACTGGTAATGTGAGGTTTTAGCCAGGTTTCTGTCAGGATAACTATATCTGGGGAGTATAAGTCTATGGTGGCATACTATAATGCATACTATTGACTACAAAGTTTGCCTAATACTGATATAGGCTTACTGGAGTTGGTGAATTGAGAAAAAGCCATTATCTGTAAGTAATGTATATGAAGCATTAAATTATTGAAATGCATATCATCCTACTATGCAAACATGATGTTTGATTACGATTTTTATGTAGGTGAACGTTCAGAAGTATGAATGCACAGCTTAACAAAAGTGGTCCAGGCATACAAGTTATGATTGTTTAATGTCCCAGAAAGGACAGAAAATCCTGTGTGTGGATGGATACCAATACTATTTTGAAAAGAGTAAGGCATTAAAAATTCATTGGTGTTGCATAATGAAAAACAGTAATAAATGTAAGGGTCGTTGTGTCACTGACTGTGATGGTGATAAGGATACGTATATTATGTAAATGTTCTGCTAATTCCACGCACCAGATATTAAGTGCGAGCACGTAAAAATTAAGGAGAAAATCAAATGTAGAGCACAGGAAACACTAGAGGACGCCTGTAAAACTATGTTTCCAAGGTAGTTGCACATAGCTCTACAGACATATTTACCACATTGCCCAATACAGAGGCTTTGATGCACTCCATGCAGAGAATAAGGCAGAAAAATAGTTGTAATCCTGCCAGAGAATTACATAGCTTGCAAGAATTGACTTCAGATATGTTACCCCTTAAACATGGCCAGTTTATAATAGAACACACTATAATCCATAGCAGTACTGCAGAGGTGTTGGTATTGGCCACGGAAGGTAATTTAAGGGTATTATGTGCATTAGAATACATATTGGTGGATGAGACTTTTCCTATCAGTACAAAGGAATGCAAACAGATTTATACTATACATTGTTGCTTACATGTTGGAAAAGTAAGCAAGGTTATACCAGCCATGTATGCTATTCTGCCATCCAAAAGTGAAGAATGCTATGATTACTTTTGGAGAACTGTGCTCTCCCTTTGTGAGTGGTTTCAAGAACAATTAAAACCAGAAATTGTGCTAAGCAATTTTGAAAAGAGTGCAATTAACAGTATTAATAGAAATCTTCCAAAAATGCTGTTGGTTCCACCTACGTCAGATCTTGTGGAGGCAGATTCAACATTTAAGTCTGACTTCACTGTTTGGAAATGACACCAAATTCACATTATTGTGTAAACAGATTCCAGCCTTAGCATTTGTTTCCCCTGAGAATGTTTTGCTTACCTTTAATACCATAGAGGCTGCTATGCCAGAGTCTGCAAGGGAATTATGTGAGTTCTTTAAAAATAATTATGTATTGGGAAGGCCAAGGAGGTATGGAATACGAGTTGTACTTCAGAAAGGCAACCTCTGTTATTTGATATTACATTTTTGAACTAGTGTGATACATGCAGCAAAGGGTATCCCTGCAGTCAAAATGCTGTAGAAGGTTGGCATCTTCGGCTGCACAGTCTGTTCTGGAAAAAGCAGTTGTTTATGCTGGATGTGTTACATGCCATCATGCTGGAAAAAACAATACTGAAGATGTAAAGAATAGACTGTTGTGCTGTGTGCCTCCATCTCCTAAGAGATGTAGACTACTGGACAAGGAAGCGATATTTGAGAAGTTGTTGGCATGTTAGGAGGAGTTTACCCCTGAGGGGTTTGTACAACTACTTGCTCATCATTGTTCATTTTAATTATGACTACCATTACGGTTCTATGGGCAATATACACTTTCATCTCTATCAATCTCTTTTAAAATTGCCAGTCTATGAGAAGTCCTGCGTATGTGACTAGGAAAGTATATGAAAGACACAGTGTTTGATACGGGTATTATACCTTGGGAGCATGGTTTATCTAAATATCTTTGCAATGTTACATTTCTAGTGCACTTTAGCTGATTAGTGCACTAAGTTTGCATCTGCACAGATTAAATACTTCACGGAATACTACTATGTATCGGAGCATTTCATTGGTTGTTAGATCAGGAAACGTCATATCGAATTTGCACAATAACTGCTGGATTCAACATTCTGACTGTCAGTTACTACATTTTTCAGTCTAATTAGATGACATTCCGGTTACTCACACGTGATAGTTGGCATTCTGAAAGTAAATCCATTTTTACGTGCTCTTTTATCCATGAATATGGGATACTGTCAAATGTTTTTTTGTAGTCTATCCATGCCATACTTAGATTCTTCCCTTTTTTGTAGTTCTCCATTATGACTTTATTTAACAAACAAATATCCTTTGTTCCATATGACTTTCTTTTGTTACACATTTGTTCTACTGCTTTAAATGAATTTTCTTCTAAATGACTATAAACTCTGTTGACATCAATTCCAGTCTATAGTTTATATGTTATCAGAAGGCAAGTTATTGGTCTATAGTGTTTAGAATAGCTTGCAGTTTGCTTTTAAGTAGGAGTATTGTTTTTCCTGTTGTGAACAAGGTTGATGTTTGTTCAGGGTGCACATATAAATAGTTCTTACGCATGGCTAAATCTCATGTAAAGATGTTAATTAATACTTTTAGCATCTGTGCCTTGGGATTTCCAGTTAGGAGATATGCTTAACTTTGTTTTAATTTCTCTGGCTATTATTTTATCTTATTTCATATCCTGTACATTTGAACTTTTTATTCTTTCTTTTAGTTCTTCTATCCATTCAGCATCTTTGTTATGTTCCATAGGATCTTCATAGATATTTCTCCGGAATTAATCTGTTTCTCATTTTTTGGTGGTGTTTCAATTCCTTTTGGTTGCTTCCCAATTTTGTATAAAGCATTTCTGGGTCATCAATAAATTGCTTATTTTGTACTTTTCCTTTATATTTATCTGCATATCTTCTAAGTTTTGCTGCCTGTGCTGATATTTTTAGTTTATTATTTGTGATAGTACATGGTAGATCTTGATCTTTTCTGATACTGCACATTTCTTTTATCATGTCTATCTCTCTGAGTATTTTTGTTTATCTGTCCCCTCTTCTATACTCTTCTAACAGTGACACTTCTTCTCTTAATTGCTTTATAGTTTTCTCTATTCCATACTTCCATGATATTTGATTTTTTTCCCTACCTTTCCCTTACTACCCTGTGTTTTTGTGGTAAGACTTTATCTGTTATTAATTTAGCTGCACAGTAATATATCTTACTTACTTCCATTATATCTCATGAATTTCTGTGAAATGTCCTAATTACTGTGTTAATTTGTTTTATCAAACTTTGGGTTTTATTGACTTTCTGTAGTCTATTTCTTTCATTAATCTTAATATGCCTATCCATCTCTATTAAATCTAGCAACTCTTCTCTTAGATCATTTATGTGACATAGAGGGATGGAGCATGGGATATGATCTGAGTGACTGTGGTTCTGGTACCAGGCCTGGTGCCAGAGGAGCCAGATAACGATGATAGAGAGCAGTGAGCAGGTGAAGCCCACTTGCCTTTATGAGGGATGGAAGGGAATCTGCATGCTTAGGGAGACAGGTGTGGTCATGCCTGCACTTGATGAAGACCAGGAAGAATTGCCTCCTGCAGTGCCTTAATGCAGGAGTTTGAGCTACTTGCTGTTAACATCATCACAGAGGGTGGGTAATCCAGCACAGTCAACCCATTCCTTAAACTCCTACAGATAGCATTATTCACCCATAAACAGGGATGAAGGGCCAGTATAAGAAAAAGAAAAACTATTGGATGACCCTTACTCCACTTATGAGGAAAAAACAGTCTAATTGGGTGAGAAGGGGTGGATGATTAGTAGGCAATAGGGGAAAAGGAAAAATGAAAAATATTTTCATGAGAAGAAAGGGAACAGATAAGATCTGAGACTAAAAGTGTTACATTTCTTCTCATTTGAGACCTGAAGATATGAGATGGCTGGTGCATGAGCTCATATCAGATATATGTGAAAGGGTCCTTATGAAAAGAAAGGACAGATGGTGAAGGATGGGGTACAATCAGCTGACTGCAGGGACTAACTACTCCTTGTGTCTCTGAAAGTACTCTTTCACAGAGAGGATTGTGGATCCTTGGAAAAGGCTACCAGAATGGTTGGTGCACGAGAAATCACAGAGGCATTCAAGAGGGCAAATGGCATGTGAAAAAAATATATGTGGAAAGGCAATGATGAAGGGAAGATAGAATGGTCAATGCACTGAAATGGACATGCTGGGCAGGCTTATTGTCTCCTTCTCCCATCAAACAAATGTAGTATAACCTCACCACATATTCAGCAATATTTTCTGTAAAAGAAGAAAAATAGATTTTGAATATTAATCTTCCTATATGAACAGACTTTTGCTTCTCCATATGTATTGACAGATATTACAGCTGCAATATGTTGTTTACTTCGTAAATAAATAGTTTTTCATTATTTCTGTCTCACAAAATCTACTGAAAAAGAAGTTAACAATCATTCAAACATTAGCTGAAGACAAACTGGAACTGTAAAAGCGTGAGTACAATTGAATATTCTATCACTTTTTTTAAATATAACTCTTCATGGAATCTTTGGGGGTGGCAACTTCTAGGCTTTGTAGGAAACACACAGCATCATATAGTTTTATATGGGAACAGCTGTCATCAGGTCCACTCAATGACATTTCTGTCTGGTGAATTTGTGTGTGTTCAGATGAACTGCATAAAGTAGATCATTTATTATGAAATGCAGAGATAACTCAGGATTTGAAAGGCAGGTATTAGAAGTCACCTTTCATAAAGCACTGGCAAATGACAGGAACATTCTGCTAAAACAAGTGTGAGGGTGGAAATATTGTGGATCACTACTGAATCTTGAGTTATAGAAGTTAATACATTTTTGGAGATAAGGAGGCAAAATGTGGACATTTTATTAATAGGTTCATTTTTAGGAAAGTTTCTTCATTTGTATCCCAATATTTCATAGAAAAATAGTTGTGTAGTTGATCTCTTGGCAATGTCATTTTAATGTAGGCAATGCATTTGTGGCATATAACAGGCACCAAGAACATGACCATGTAGTAACTGCAGTGTTTGTCATTCCATAAGGATAACCCAAAACCCGCACATACAGAAAGGATGGTATTCGGTATTTATTTATTTATTGTAGAACAGACAGTTTTGTGTATGTAGTCAGATGTAGCTGCAATGTATATTAAAGAGTTGAAATAAAAAGAGAGATCAGATTTAGAATTCAAGAGTACCCAAGGGACATTAAGCCTAAAAAGAGAAACTAGTGCCATGGTGTTACATATTAATGCATAATATGAGGGGCAGTTTGAAATGTTTGCTTTTTGTTGTGCTAGTGTAAATGTCAATGTCTCAAAGGGGTAAAAAGAAAAAATACTCTTTGCATAATGAGAGAAGGAATGCTATACCCACATGGTTTGAACAGAAAAATTAAATTGGAAATGTTTCCTGAAATGCAAATAGTATGATTTCATTGGTAGATGATTTAATTGGCAATTAAATATAGAAATAAAAATACATGATGTTAATGATCCTTTTTAAACTCATGAGAAGCCAGAAAGTTGTATTAAAATGCAGATATGCAGCCATCTGCATAAAATATTCTTTCTGAGTACAATTTGAATCTTAAATTATGCTTTATGGTAAGAAAATTCTTACCTGACGTGCCTCAGATATTCTTCCTTTTGAAAGTCTGTACTGAATTTGATTATCTTGACTATTGACTATATACAGTAATGAATTCAGGAATCAGTAGAAATATGTGGTTAGGTTGGGGTGCTTAAATCTGAAAAGGGCCTTATGCAAGGTTGCACACCTTCCTATAGTATATAATTTGGAAGGGGTAGGCACACTCCTACAATTCATGCAAAAATACATCCCCTTGTCTGGACTCTTAAATGCCATATACTTCTTAAGTGGGTACTGCCCATTAGAAAGAAGAGTACTTTTTCTGTATGGACCTTTGGTCTGAAAAAAGTTTCTTGGTCAGTCACATTGTACCCAAATGCAGGCCATAAGAGTTAAACTCACATTTACAGGGCATTGCTTACAGGTGCAATGCTAGTTTATTATTGAGGTAGTCATAAGCACTGCATATCATTGTTTGAAGTTACACAATAAAAAAGGTAGAACAAGCTAGATGAAGCTGATAGGTACTTTGTTTTTAGACAGATGTTCAAGCTAGAATAATAATAAAATTAAAAAAAATGTTCATATCATGGATGATATTTTCTGCAATTTGATAGTGAGAATTTATAGTATTATCAAATGTTATTCATTTCAAATACATTTTCTGGATTCTTGCTTCTGAACTGATCACAAAAAATCTGATTATAAAAATAAGCAGACCAACTATTTCAGTATTTTTGATTTCAATATGCATTATCTCACTGTTCATAATTTAGGACCAAGGGAATATGGTGGTAAAATTGTCAGCATTGTTGCCTCACAGTGCTTGGTTCTCCAGTTTGATTCTGAATGGGGTGTCTTATGTCTTCAGTCTGCATGTCGTCTTTTTTGCCTGCATGGGCTTTCTGCAGGTGCTCTTCCACATCCTAGAGATGTGCAGTGCTTGAACTGATGATTGTCTAAATTGCATTTAGGTATTCATGCCATATGCGTGGCAGTGGGCATGTGTGTGTGTGTGTGTGTGTGTGTGTGTGTGTGTGTGTGTGTGTGTGTGTGTGTGTGCGTGTGTGTGTGCTTTTCATAGTCCCAAACCCACTGAATGTAGGGATTGTTTTCCACTCCCATATGATCATGGTCTGAATTAAGCAGGTAATGATAGAATGAATAAATAATTTTGAAGATGAATGGCTTCTTTGTTATATATTAATCTATGGGGCATATGGGCTGGAAGGTAAGTATATTTTATGACTCTTTGGACAAAACTAGAAGAGCCTGGTAAAAATATACATTCCTTTTTCCAAAAAATAATATAAACATGAAAACACATTTACCATGAATGGATTTGACCTTCCATTAATAAGAACAGAGCTGAATGTGGAGTGAGAAATAATTTCTATAACATTTCCAGTCATCCAAGAGTTCTAGATAACTTGTATCATTTTACATTGAAGGTTACTGTAGGGTCTTCGATTGTAACCACGTCATTATGTGTTCGAGATGTGGTTGCCAAGACGTTCACCTCGAGAGTGAAGCTTGAGAGGTGAATCTTGGCATCCATGTCTAGAACACATAATAACCAGGTATGATGGGTGAGACAGGATCATAACTCTTTGAAGTGCAGGGAGTGTTATTGAGTCCATGTACTATCAGTTAAAAAAGAAAACAAAAATGATGTGTAAAGCACTTAGCAAGTATTGTCACATAGTTGGCAAGTAAGAGAAATATCAGGGATAACTTTCAACATCTCAAGCAAAGTTGGCAGTGCCGGAGAACAAGATGGCTGCCATCCTGTAAGCAGTGTAACTACATAGCTCTGCTACTTTCAAAATAAAACAACCAAATTCAATGGAAGAGCGTATAATTTAACATACAATAACCTTTCGGAAGCGGCTAGAATTTTACCTGATACACATATCGGCGCCTGGTAGGGTCTGCTGAAGAGATATTTTAAAGGATTGTGTCGGATCTGTTTCTTCCTCTTGGGGCATGCCTCATTGCTGCCTACTGGGCATGTGGTCTGGAGCTCAGAGGCCTTCTCTGTACTGAAAATAAAAGAGACAAAAAGGAAACCCAGATATGTCTCAGGATCTTGACACCATGGAAACTCAAACTACTAAAGCGAAATTCTCTGCTATAGCATCTCCAGAGAAAGATGTAACTCCTAAAAGAGCTAGAACTACCAAACAACAAGATAATTTGAAACCATCATCAAAAGTGAAAAATGACTCTACTAACATGGAGGAATTAAAGATTGCTCTGCAACCCATCCAAACAGCAATTCAAAGCTTATCACACCAGCTTAAAACGTTTAGTGAATCCATCGACAGAATTTTAACAAGAATTGATAAAACAGAAGCAAAGGTGCTGGACAATGAGGTAAAAATTGAACAGATACAGAATGAACAAAAAAATAATGCCACGCGCATTATGGTCATTCAGCAGAAATTATTAGACCTTGAAGCCAGATCCAGGCGTAACAACCTTATCTTAAGAGGCATTCCAGAGCATATTGATCAGCTTGCTTTGCTGGAGAACATATCTACAATCTTTACTTTATTCCTAGACAAAACACCTCTCTCAGATAAAATAATAATTGAACGTGCTCATAGAGCTCTAAGACCACCATATGACAAATCTAAGCCAAGACCTGTTTATGTTAAGATTCTTAATTACCAACATGTAAGCAAATTACTAATAGCAGCCAAGAATAAAAAGTACATAGATTGGAATGGCTCAAAAATATCTCTTTCATCTGATCTTCCTGCTCCGATTAAACTAGAGAGACAAAAACTAGCTCCCTTCTGCACCTACTTAATTAATAAACAAATCAGATTTCAAATGAGGTACCCCAACACTCTCTCTTTCTCTCACCAAGGATCAAAATTCTCGGCTCAAAACTACAAAGAAGCATCTGCTATTTTTACAAGAGTATTTAATGAATGTCCGGAACAAAAAACACAGAATCAGTAACTCATATTCTGCGGATGGTGTTGCCAGATCGCTAAATAGTATAAGTCTATTTTGCATGGTTTACTAACTCACCTTGGTAATATGCTTCTATGAAGTCACCACAGCATCCTGAGAGGCCGATCTTTGGCCCAGCTCCCTCGTGGCATCCATGGGAACATTATGGAACTACTAGCCAGCCGCCATGTTGCTTTCTACCTGAAGGAACTTTGACCCTCTCATTTCCCATGAACCAAGGAGTCTCTTAAAGTGTTAAGGCTCCACATATCCAGATCGACGTAGTGACGGATTTCTAAGGTGTACCTACTATTTACCAACTAGAGGAAGAAGTAAGATCCTCTCCGAAGCAAGCACAAGTGTCTACCATCAAAATCCAATTGGAACTAGTCAATTTTAAGCTTCTGGTCTCATTACGATGGAGTTTTCAAGTGTTCTTCTTATGCAGGTACTGTTATTTCCTTCCCCTTCTCCCTCACTCAGTTCTGTTACCAGACTCGGAAACAGAGAGAGACCGGTTCCCTTAATTACAGCAATCTGAGCGATCGGCTCACCATTATGCGAATTGACATTTAATACAGTTCTACATCACCTATGAAAGATCTTTGTTTTTTTTTTTCTGTTTTGTTTTTTTCCCATACCCTGTAATTGCTGAATTAGTTAAAGTCAACTGATTATACAAATATGCTTAATGATCTGAATTTTTGCCTGTAAAGGAAAACTGCTAGAGTTATGTTTTAATACTGAAACAAATGCTCTTTAATGAATGGTAAGAGAGTGAAGCTTTATGATCAGGTACGCTGCTCCACATATTAGCTTAAGCAAGAGCGCATTACTCAATAAACGGAGCTAAGCAAACTAGCGGGTTCAACAATGATAAGGCATCCTCTGGTGCTGGATGAATCTCAAACCTCAGTGCATGATATAATAAGTCACACTATATTTCCTGTTCTGAGCTTAGATCGTATAAATTAACACATGCTGGTCATTGGGATCCAGGATCAATTTTAGCTGGTCCTATAAGAATATATTGCTACCTTTTCTGGGGTTTACCAAATTTTTCTCAGTTAACAGGTGTTGATTATTTATCAGATCTCATGCAGGATGTGAGGGATTGCCTTGAGCAGTTCTTCACATTCTACTGTACGAAATGCTTAACTTGTGTGAATGTTTTTAGCGAAGCTACTGCTTTTTTGAGTATAATTCAACAGGTTTTTTTTTTTTTTTTTTTTTTCACTGTCACTCTTATGGTGGCAGTCTCCACTGCATATGCTAGTGAACCAGCCATTAACTATCCTGGACTTCCCAGGGTAGGGTGGTCACAATGGAACACTTGTCTGCTCGAGGTTGGTTGTGGAGTTTATCGTGGGGTCGGGATATCAGCATGGCGCTTGGCCTCTCGTGGCTGACACCCATATGTATATACCTATTTCTAGAGGCAATTTGAGTCTCCAGTCCAAGTGCAGTCTACAGTCTACAGTCCCACATTGGAGCGAAACACACATGAGCACTGTGTGATTGTGCGGGCTTTACTTGGACAGAGGACTGGGGTGTCGACTGGTGAGAGTCAGCGATAATGTCTGCATAGCGTTATGGTCGCTCACTGCGAGGTATCCCCCAATCTAGGTCTCCAGATATGTGCTTTAAATTGGGAGATTTACTTATACTGAATGTTTTTAACAATTCTGTTGCTATTTATATATACATGTCACACATCTTGAAATGTACATTCATCTTTAGTACATTATACCATGCTCTGTATTCTATGTATTGTCACATTTATATGCAATATATCTAGTGTATAATGCGGTGGATTGTGTGTGCATAATGAACAAAGGCTATTCCACGCAAATTATTCTTGGGAATTTTTGTCAATACATTTGAAGCACCCAGCCTGAACAGTACGCTCAACTGGATATGTATGATGTGTCACAGCTCTTAGGCATTTTAGAGAGTAAGCTATTTATAAGGGTATCTAGCGCATAGTTGACTCGTTAAGTATTAAAGAACCGCTTAGGTAAAGTGTGGTTAGCCTTGTAAATATCAGGTGATAAGCAATACGTTATGTACATAATGTATAGTAAAAGGTGACTACATGTATACATACTGTTGGTGATTTTCTTAGCTTTAAGAATTTAAACTCATGGGGGGGGGGGTTAGCTTAGTGAAGATTCTCAGAATACTAATACCCTTCAAGCAGAGGAAAAATTTAGAGGAAAGTAGTGCGTTGAAGAAGACTAAGAAATGCTCTCTCTGAACAACTGTATTACTTATTAACATAGATCGGTGAAATATTAATAGAGCACTGTTGTAAATTTACTTTGTGATGACATCTGCACCGGTATACCCACTACGGCAGCAGGAAATACCTTTAATATTTGTAACATACCTTTTAGGGTCAGGTCTATAGCTCCTAATATGATTTTAATGGTATTCTTCTAAGGTTTTAAATATATCAAGGGGTGAAGGACTTCTCCCCAGTTATTAAGTGCTTCCTTTCTGTTATATTATATTTTATTTTTAATCATACATCAGACTTTTAAATAACTAGGTTAATCCTACCGTTGACCAACTTTATATTTTATTATTCACTATAGCGGAGTTATGGATGTTCGTAGAAACTGCTTGGGATAGTTATGCATTTCTGTTTCTGGAGTTTTAGGATTTGCGTTCCGGGAATAAACTGTTTCCCTCTTTGGGAGGGACCAAGGACTGGTTATTATTTGAGTTTATCCCTTTTTTTTCCTAGACCCTTCCGGGCTTGGGGGGGTGTGGTTAGGCACGGAGATCAAGCAGGAAGGAATTTTTATACTTGCCCATATGGTCATGCCTCAACTTTGTGGAAAAGAACAGCTAAATATAGATTCTCCACTCCTTTTACTGCGTTTAATTTATTTAAGATTTTTGACATATGTGGGACATAGAATCGTGGAACATTAAAGGATTACAAGCTCCCAATAAAAAAAAACTTTTTATGCACCTGACTCTTAAATCTACATCTAAAATTGTTTTTTTTTCAGGAAATGCATCTTTTGAATCATCAATTGGAACAAGATAAAACGAGACCTTGGGTTAAGAAGATCATAGCCTTGGGAGTATCATCCAATAGTGGCCATTATAATTAAGAACACTTTTTTGTACGATATAGTGAAAATGGACTCAGATAATGAAGGTAGATGGTGTTACTTCATTACAACCTGCCCTTACTTAGACAAACCTATTCTTCTCATTAATATTTATGCCCCATGCTCACTCCAACAGAACTTCTTTATGAAGATATACAATCTTCTTACTTCTTTTCCTAACCACTATTATATTATAGGGGGAGATTGGAATTCCATGCAGGACCCCAAAAAGGATAGAACGAATACTAAGAGCAAATTTAATTTCTCTGCTGTTAGGTCCCTAACAGAATTGAAGGAGGATTTCAACCTATTTGATCCTTATATATATGTAGACGCCCCACATAAAAATAATGAATTTACCTTTTTCTCTAATTGCGCTAAAAGTTGGTCTAGAATAGACTTCTTTCTGATTTCCTCAGTCTTTCATAGCCTAGATATTTCCTTTGCCCAATTCCCTAGAACGCTCTCCGACCATTCTATGATTTCCCTCTCTATCCACAGGTTTAACAAATGTCCCGCAAAAAACACAACTATTTGGTGGCGTGTAAACCCCAATCTCCTTGTCAAAGAGGAGATTACTTCCCAAGTTAAAGTTTACCTTGACCAATTTCTAAAATCCCGTGGATCCTTTCAATCTCCCTTAGACTGTGAGTGGGCCGCAATTAAAGCAATGATCAGAGGTTTCCTTATTAACAAAGCCTCCTACTATAAAAAGCTTTTTAACAAAAAAGAATTTGATTTGACCTCTCAACTTCATAAGATAGAAACTGAAATTCAAAAAAAACATGCACCACATTTGGAAGAACAAAGGTTACAGATACAAAAAGAACTACTATCTTTACAAGCAGACAGTCTTAACTTCCATGAGATTAAATCATTGGCCATATACGCAGATCTAGTCCAATTTCCCTCTAAATTCTTGGCCAGGATTGTCAACTTGAATAAAACCTCTCCATTTATACCAGAGATCTATTACCAAGATAAACAATATCAGAAAACTAATGAGATCATCAAAGTATTTGAAAATTTATACACCCAAATCTATGGACCTACCGAAAACGTTCTCAATAAAGAAGAGCTGCAATCTTTTCTTGACAATCTAACCTTTCCTAAACTAACCGAGAAGCAAAATCAGTTTCTAGACAGAGAAATCACAATACAAGAAATCATCGCAGCCATTAATAGTCTTAAACCTAACAAGTCACCTGGCCCCGGTGGGTTTACGGCTGAATTTTATAAGGCATTTATCACAAAAATCCCCAGGGTTTTGCTCTTGCTGTTTAACTATATCACCTCTTTTGGATTTAAAGATATTCGTTTAAATGCTTCTAGAACTATTTTTATTCCAAAACATAATGCTGACCCCAAAAACCCTGGGAATTACAAACCCATTTCTATAGTTAATTTAGATATGAAGATCTTGGCCATGGTTTTAGCTAATAGACTGAAAGCTGTTATTCTGACTATCATGTCTCCCGAGCAATCTGGTTTTATACCAGGTAGACAAACTAATGATCACACTCTATCGCTGGAAGCTATGCTACATCTTTCTTATTTAAACGAATTCCCCATTTACGCTTTAGCGGTGGACGCTTCCAAGGCTTTTGATTGCATTAGCACAGAATTCTTATTTGATTTCCTACCTTTCTTCAACATTCCTAATTCATTTATCAGTAAAATTAAAATTCTATACTCCACAGCGTATACTATCTTGCAAGTGAATAAACAAGCATCTAACAGAATTAAAATTATTAACGGGGCCAGGCAGGGCTGCCCTCTTTCCCCTCTGCTGTTTAATCTTTACATGGAACCACTTTTCATACTAATCAAACAAGGTACATTTCATCACCCACCTACTACTTTTAACTCGAACATCTTTCTTTCGGCATACGCCGACAATTTAAACATCTATTTTACACTCCCCTGCTCTGATCCAATCAAAATTATATCTTCTATTAACTATTTTTCCAACCTCGCAAACTACAAACTTAACAGAGAGAAGTCACTAATTTTCCCGATAAATATTCACTTTATGTTGCCTAATATACTTACTAATACGGGTATTAAATTCAAGCAACAATTGCTGTATTTAGGTATATCCTTCTCTCAAGGAAACTCCAATCATTATCAGGACAATATTATGAAATGCTGGTCAAGTATCCAAAATGATCTTAACAGATGGGCTAAACTTAAGCTCCCTTTCCTAGCCAGAACTGCAATCATTAAAATGAACATTCTTCCTAGATTCCTATACCTATTCAATGCAACTACCAACATTCTGCATAACAATTTCTTTAACAATATCATATCTCTTCTTTCAAAATTCATATGGGCCCCCAAATCTGTTAGGATTAGTTATGCAAAACTTACCCATCCTAAGGAACAAGGAGGCCTTGGCCTACCTGACCTTAAAACCTATTATAAGATTATTAATGGAAGCAGAATTTTAAATATTGCTTCATACCATAAAGACCACTCCCCTTGGGCACCGGCCTGGGTTGTCCTGTATAACAATTATGTTAAAGCATTGAACTTTAACCCCGCAGCACTCCCATTCTTGAATAAAGTAAACATAGGCAATCTTGCTTAACTAAAGGGATCCTATTTAGCATAAAGTCTCTTCAGAACCTATTTAACTCCTTGAATTTGATACATTTGTTCAATACTCTTCAACCACTTCACCTTAACCCTAATCTAAGATTGAATGGACACATGTTAAATCTGGAACAATATCCCCTTCTCTTGAATACTACTATTTCCGATCTCTTCCCTTTTAGGTATCAGTCACTTTCTAGCCTAAGAACTAATCTGAATTTACCTAAAAGATATACAATCATATTACGACAAATTAGAGAACTTGTACGGTTATATCTGGAACACCCCTTGGTCTCCGATAAGGATATATCAACTTGTAAAACATTGAGGAACTTGTTTCTCCTGAAGAAAAAAAAATTATCTCAAATACCTATAAGGTTATTATGTTAATCAAATCACAGAACGAGCTCATCTTTTCTAATTTTTGGCCAAAAATTAACCCTTATATTAATCATAATCAAATTTCTAAAGCTATAAGATTAAGTTCCAAATATATACCCTTAAAAAAGCTGAAATATACTCAGCTTATGATAATGAATAATGCGTACTTTACTCCGGATGTACTTAATAAAATCTTTCCCAATCACTCTCCTAATTGTCAGTTCTGTTCTAACCAAACTGATGATATTCTACATATATTCTGGAGTTGCAAATGTACCTACAAGCTATGGTGCGCTTTGAGGGTGTTACTTAAGAAAATTGGGTATGAAAAATCTACCCTTTCGTGGGAATTTACCATTCTTCATATTCCACCTCCTGGTCTATCTGAGCGGAATTATAAAGTTCTGATCCCTATTTTTATGTTAATTAAATACTATATTTCCTTGAACTGGAAGAACAGGCACTCTCTATCTTGGGAAGGCTTTAAATCTCTAGCCATTAAACACCTCAAAGCTTATAAATACCTGTTCCACAATATTAATCATAAACCTATAATCAAAGAAGTATGGAGAATTCTATTTGATTATATTTTAAAATGACTGCATTTCTTTTTTCTCTTTTTTCCATTCTCTTTTTTTCTTATGTTGATATCACTAGCTACTATCATGTTGTTCATGTCATATCTATGCGCTGGGCAATATATAACTGTATATAGTTAGTATGTTTTTTTTTTTGTAATTCGTCAATGTAATGAATATGGATAATGTTGTCTTTTTGAATATGTTGTATGTATATTCTGTTTGTTTGAAGAAAGTTTTTAATAAAGAGAATTTAAAAAAAAAAAAAAAAAAATTGTCAGTGCCATGACTGCTCCCCAACACAAATAACAATAATACAAGCTTTACCCTCAAAACATTTTCCACCACTTCAATCAAAAGTATGCTCTCCAAACTAAAAACCTCATCAACAGCAGCTGACCTACTCCCCAGCTATTTCTTGAACCTCACAGCAGATGCCGTTGCTATCCCAATCTCCACTCTCATAAACAGCTCAATTGTTGAAAACTATGTGCCCAAACTCTGGAAAATATCCTATGTTACACACATACATAAAGGCTGGACCTCCACTGAACTTAATAACTACAGACCCATTGCTTTACTCTCCCCCTTGGCCAAAATCATAGAAAAATGCATTCATACCCAGGTGCTAAAATATCTCCCAGGCAGCAACATCCTGTCACCTACTCAACATGGTTTCAGACCTGCCCATAGTACCACTACAGCCCTCCTCTGCTTCACAGACACAGTAAACCATCTCAAAAATGAAGGCCTGCATGTGTCAACTCTTTTTCTGGATATGTCCAAAGCATTTCACACAGTCTGGCAGCAAATCCTCCTAAACAAACTAAACCAGTATCATCTATCAAATTCCAGTCTTACCTGGTTCCAAAGCTACTTAACTGACAAGTACCAAGCTGTGAAATGGGAAAATTCTCTCCCACCTCAGCTGTGCATAACTATAGGAGTCCCACAGGGTTCTATCTTAGGACCACTACTATTCACAATCTTCACAAATGACCTCCATACCTCCACACAGCATGCATCTATCATTCAGTATGCAGATGATACTACCTTAATCTGTGCTGCACAAAACATTCCCACCCTCCTGCAAAGAACCCATCTAGCATTCCCTGATGTTGAAAACTACCTTACCAAAGCCCAACTTATCTTCAGTCCAAAGAAAACTCAGCTTATGATTATAACCAGTTCTAACACAAACACTGATAGCAGTCAATTCACTATCTACTCCACAAATGCTTCTCCAATCACTCCAGTGGCACAGGCTAAGCTATTGGGAATAATCATAGACTCCCACCTAAAATTTGATAGTCATCTCAACTTAACTATTAAAAAGTTCATGCCACACTGGGATCACTCTACCGTATCAAACAATTTCTTACCAACAACACAAGATCAGCCATTGCTATCTCCCAACTTCTATCCACCCTAGTCTATGCATTTCCCATTCTGGCTAATCTCAACAAAACTGAACTAAGCAAAATGGAATCCTGCTATAACAGAATTGCCCGCTTTGCTGCAAATTGCTCATATAGAACTCATCACTGTACTGCTTTGAGACAGCTCCACTGGCTTGAACTGCCCAACCTCCTAACCTATAGTCAGCTCTGCCTCTGTCATTCTATTACCTCCCCAATAAGTGTCCTGCCCTCAAAAATGTAGTACAACATCACTCAGCCAAAAGGCCTCTTAGATCATCAAGCAAACTACTACTAGAAGTCACCAACAGCTGCAATAGCTTTGGAGACACACTATACAGTAGTTCAGTGGCTAAAAATGGAACTCTCTCCCCACTAGCATAATAAACATATCATCCAAATCATCCTTTAAAAACCTCAATAGGCAACATCTCAAGCAAAGTTGGCAGTGCCATGACTGCTCCCCAGGCTAGTGAAAGCAGATAAGGTACACATACTAAACCTAGAGTACTTGATAATAGTTTTCACTCTTACTCACAAACACTGGCTAATGTACAATGTATGTACTGTAGCTATGTACTATGTATGTATTCTACCTATGTTCCAAATTTTAGTTGTACACCACAAATCTATTAATTACCTTTTTTTAATTAATATTTTCTTGTTTGTTCTCTTCAATGTAACTGTTGATGTGCTGCATACCACTGTAAAAACATGTCTATTGTAATTTGTGTGTATACTGATCATGTCTAAATATCTAAAGGTATCTGTCATTTTTTCTATGTGGAGCTTTTCTCCCCTGGCCTCTGCTGAAAAAGGGCCTTTTCAGCTCCATCAGACACCCCCAGTTAACAAATGTAAAATAAATAAAAATAAATAAATAATATTGCATCTGAAACTTGTCACATGGAGATCTTAATTAAAGAAAGAACCATTAGAATAACTTCTTCATTAAATTCATGGATGAAATCAAAGAGACTACTGGACAAATCGACACTATATCAGTTAAAAATATAAATGGTTGTTTATGACAGAATTTGTTATTTTACTTATGTATTGTAGACACCTTGAATATAGTTGTTTCTTTGAATGTTCTGTTGTTTTGTTGTTTGTTGATTCTTAATATGTATTATCTATATATTTTTTAATGTGACAATTATTTAATTTTAATTTAATAAAAATAATTAGAAAAAAAACAACCTGTGAGCTGAAGAAAGTGCTACCTGCACTTTGAGTGCTGCTCAGTGGCATACCAATAGGTTGCTTGCACATGCATAAAACTAATTAGGAAGACGTGTAGTGGATCTTAATTATGATTATGCTTTATCAGATGAAAAAGAGAAACGTACAGTTAAGGCTTTTCAAAATATTCTATAATATAACAAAAAATTCTTATTGTTTTGTAATGAGTGTGTCAGTTTGATGGTTCTCACAAGTATTTGGAAGGCAACACCACCTCTTAGATCCATTCTGGAGGGTTAAGTGTTAGACATTATGAGATGGAGAATCTATCAAAAATCTTTATAGGGCTGCACAGAGCTTTCTAATGTCACATTTTTAGTAGAATAAATAGTGATTCAGGTTAGAAATAAGACACTATTCAAGTAATTTCTGGGCATAAAGTAGTCTTAGTCTCATTTTAACAGGAATACAGTTGTAAGCTTACAGACCAAAAGGTTGCAGTCAACATGAACAAAATATGGAGTCTGCACAGCTGCAAGTAGCAGCTATGTAAAATTCTGTTTTGCCTTTTCTGCAGCAGTGGTAAGTAGGACATAAAGATATTCCCTGGGATTCATGAAGCTTGCACCAGGCGCAGGCGTAGCGTAGGCAGTATAATGCCTAATATGGCCGCCGAGCGATTCAGCTACGATCCAATTCTACATGCACTACCGGTGCACACCAGATCTGCGCAGCCCTCAGCTTAGGTATGCTAATCACCCCATGCAGAGTGCCACACCATGCAAATGAAGGTGCATAGCGATTCATGAAGTGGTGCAGACGTAGCATAAGCCCACAGAAATGTAAACCAAAAAACACGGTTTACATTTTTCCAAACAGAACATCGGAGCTATGAAAGCGGACCAGACTCATGTATTGCAAAGTTAACATATGCCAATGGCTAAATATACAGCCAATGGCATAAGAAAAGATGCACAACACCTAGAAAACAACATTTAATGGCATGTCCACAGTAACGCAAAGTACAACCTCAGGGCATGTGTGCGCAAACAAGAACACAAAGAAAATATATACAAATGTCATAAAATTGCAATGTAATACAAATCATGATTTCACCATAATACTTAATGGTATGCATGGTACACCACAACCAAGCTGCAAGGGTTGCTAAGGGTCTGTGACAGTGTTCGGCGCGGTAACTAGGAATTAGTAGTCAATGCCATGCAAATGAGGCAGGTAATAGTGAATCGCAAACGTCCCGCTGGACTAAGGATGTACCATACGGTGCAGTGCTACAACACCGAGGAGTGGTTTAGAGGTATATATGACATCAGCAGTGGGGTGTGCCACCGTAGCTGTAAGCACATTGGAGCAATGCAAATCCAGCCTGGCCATTGCTAAGCAAAGCCGCAGGACAGGGGTGGGGAGGTAGGTATAGCATCATTTAGCTGAGAGCACATATGGTGCCTGAAAGCGCATGTGTACGGGGATAAAAACGTGCCCAAAACCCAGTAAGCGGATGCATGCGCCACGCACCATAGCTCAAACAGGAAGGTCAGGGGAAGAAAATAAGGAAATACCGCAGTAGGGTAATTGGAGTACAACTGAGCAATTAACACCTATTAACTCACAGTGGGCAATGGACGGCAGCTGACAAGTCTGCTCGCAGAAACCTGCAAAACAGGATAGGGGAGGTGTCAGATTGCAAAGAAAAGAGAACTATCATAGCAGAGCAAAGCAAACCTGAAGTAGACCGGCCATAGAACACATTACGCAAGATAAGCCAGGTTTAGAAAAGTACAAATGAAAGCAGGCTGCTGGATGCATGCCAGAAAATGGGAGGTGAAACGTGAAGAAATGCAAAGGGAAGAGCAAGAGGTAATCCACAGCAGCCAAATGTAATACAACACCAAAGGCACCACAATAGTAGTTCCTATCATAAAACACTTAAGATACCCTGTAGCTATGATCGTACATACACACCCTATGACATCATCAGTGTTCACAGCACAATAGTATAAAGTGTGAAAGCACCTCACACACACCTGTGTATTCCCAAACACTGCACCATAGGTGTAAACATACGGGGAACTTTTACAATGTACATGTTGGGAGCTGCCATAGCTGTGATTCATCACCATGTGTTAGTGACTGTAGGTGTTGTGGAGGATGATGCCGACAACCACCACAGGCCCCAGAGGAGGAGAAGAGTGTTCAGACCAAGGGTAACCTACCAGGGGCTACATGATCTGGAGATAGTAGAGCATTACAGGGTGGACAGGGACATCTTACAGTGAATAGTTGAGCTGTGCCGGCCACGCCTGAGATCCAAAAACAACAGAGGGGAACCCATCCCAGTGGACATGAAGGTATGTGTAAGCTTGCGAATACTAGCCACATGTACCTTTCAAAGGCCAACTGGAGATATAATGGGGATCTTACAGGCATCAGCTTCCAGGGTACTACACCAGTTCCTGGATGCCATGTTACCACATGCCAATGAGCATATATACTTCCCCCGAACTCAGGAGGAGTTGGCCAGCAATATGCGTCTCTTCCACCATGTGGCACACGACCCGGAAGTACTGGGTATGATAGACTGCATGCACATACATATCAAGTCACCACCCGGTGAGCATGGTAGGTGCTAAATAAACTGCAAGGGATACCACTCCATCAACTGCCAGGTCATGTGCAATGCCCAGGGCATTATCATGGATGTGTGTGCTGGCAGCCCTGGAAGCTACCATGACTCCCACATCTGGCATGCCTCACAGCTGTATCAGGTATTTGTCAGGGGGGACATCCCACATGGCCACCTTGTGGGGGATGCTGGACTATGCACTGGAGCCATGGATGATGACTCCCATCAGAAATGCACACACACCCATGCAAGAACGCCATAATGAGGCACACGCACAAACCATAATCATCATAGAGCATGTGTTCAGAATGCTGAAATCACGGTTCCATTGGTTGGACATATCTGGTGGAGCCTTGCAGTACTCTCCAGGCACATGTGCCCACATCTTCATAGTATGTGCCATGCTACATAATATGATCCTGCGGAAACAGCTGCAGCAGGGACATAATGGTGAAGGCCCTCACAGCCCACTGCAATTGCCAAGGCCATCACAGGCACAGAGGGATTCAGACCACGAACACCCTGTGCCAGCCCCAGTAGGCAGACGGAGGTGTGCCCAATATGCCTACGCCTTGGCAAAGAGGGAACCTATAGCACATACTCTGACAATGTAGGCCCCTACGGACTGACACACCTCTCCACCTGCACATACAGTAAAATGGATGGCACACACACACACGACCACCTGTAAATTGTAATGTATCGGTGGCCTACTGTGTGAATCCTACATAGGCAGCCCTCAACCATTGCACACACAACAGCTATTGGAACAAGGAATGTCAACACCTGAACAGTACACGCACCTATCAGCATATGTTGGTACTGTATGTATAGGTTCCCAGGTACATCGGTAGGTACACGCCCGATTGTCAGAGGCCATTCATCAGTCGAGGCAAACAGTGACAGCTGTCGCCACCACATCGAGTAACCAACTGACCCTCAGTAGAGCAGAGCCAATTGTGGGATCCGTTTGTGTAATCACTGTTCCCCACACACTCTGCATGGATTCCCTGGTGTGTAAATGATGGGCTCCATACAATGTAATCATGGATGTAGTGGCAAAGCATGGGGTGTACACATGACAGGTATCTGTCACCCCAGCATGATCCACCTATGGTTGTGTGAAGGTGTAGTACATTATAGTGTGTGGCTCACTGTGACATACATTCCCAATGTTGGGGCACATCCACTAAACATCACTTGGACATACAATTAATAGGTCTCATCCATATGTAAACTAACTGAGTTACCCATTTGATTGCAGTATGGAGTAACAGCTGTAGTACAGTCCACATACAAAACGCCATAACACGTGTACAAATCCCAGATGCCCAAGTGGTAAATGCATTGACTGTCATGCATGTTCCCGGTACACGTCCTGCAAGGGACTTTACGTAATCCCTAAGACACGAATAATGGATGGTGGATGCAGGTCATCAGATCAGGTTTTGCACATGTTAGCGGGAATATGCGTTGCCCAATCCTGGTAAGCATCGTTTAAACATGACCATACGGATATGCGCGAAACAGGGCTAAGCTTCTCTGAATATCGCGCAGATCACAGTCAGTGATGTCCAGAACAGGTGTAACTAGCATTATTCACCCCTGTACTAATAGTGCCTGCTCTGAAGGGTAAAACGAACACTGCCAGGAGTACAACACGCAATCATGTACACAATCACCTAACACTAAGCTACCCAAGATGTACCAACAGCAGGTGTGTAATGTGACAGGTTCAAACACAAACGTGCGGAGTCCATGAAACAGTATACACCAACATGTACACAATGAAAGGTGTATTCTCCCTCTCACTCTCTCTCATATATATATATATATATATATATACATATATATATATATATATAATATACATACATATGTATAATAGAGATAGAAAGGGAGATAGAGAGATATATGTTGATATATAAGGATTCACCTATATCTCCAAATATATAGATAGGTCAATGACATGTACACAACCATGGAGGTAGAAATAAATAGGATACTGCCAACTATGGAATGTGTCACATACTGACACATGTAATCACGAGGCTTAAAGACTGAAAGAACACAGTACCAGAACAATGGAACCGTGTGTAATATCATCACGATATTAAGGAACATTTAGTTATCGCTGCCAGTGTTGCGGTCCACATAGGTACTGTGTTCAACTGTGTTTGTGATTGCTGTAGTCTGTGTATTTGTGTGTTGAGGGTGCCATGTGCATTTCCGTGGGACTGTAATGTGTGTGTGTGTGTGTGTGTGTGTGTGTGTGTGTGTGTGTGTGTGTGTGTGTTTGCATCGTGTGTCTGTTAGTGCTAACTTGGAGGTAGAGCAGTACGGTAGGTGTGGTCATAGTTGGCCGTAGGCATACGGTACCACCTGTCCCACTTTAAGAGGGACAGCCCCTCCCTAGCAGTTGTGTCCTGACAAAAAATATTAAAAAGGGCAAATGTCCGAGATTGTAGGACATAATTATGTACCATATATTATGTAACAGTTGCATTAAATAGTTATGCCTGTATCTACAAAACGTAAATGTTACATGAAACATGATAAGTAGCTAAAGTGCTACAAAAATAAGCATGTATTCAGGATAAAAGTATGTTCTATCCTGTGTACTGACCGTGGGTATGTGTCGGCCTGTAAACACCGATGTGTGTCCTTCAAATGTCCCACTATGGCCATTTGAAAAGGTGGCAACCCATGCCAAAGAGGCTCAGTCACCAACACAACTGCAATGAGTGCAAATATCTGTGACAGAAATACATGAGACAGCTGTCATTTAGTAACATTCCTTTACATATCGCTGTATTTCCGGAGGTATGGAAGTATCAACCTCACCTGGATACTATATAGAAACCAATTAACAATGGCTCAATGTATAAGCCCGTAACAACCATAGTTCAGTCTACTAAGTGATAGGTCTTCAATTAGGGAAGGAGCCCATACTCATATATGGAATATGTAGGAATGCAGTCCCCACAAACCTGTATATGCTATGTACACCCACCTACATCTCCCCCACACCCGAAACAATTGCAATACAGACTGTAATAATATCACAAACATCGACTCACTCAATTACATCTGCAGAACCGTTAACATACTTTGTGAGAGACACATTTGTAAAGGCACCATGTGAAATCGTAGCTGTTGTATAATGGAACAGACGGCGATGTTACAGGATTTGTTTGCAATAGTCCCTTATCAGACGGTTGAGATGACAGGTACACTCACATGTAGAACCACATACTCTAGCCGTCACAGACAATTCACGGGGGACATGAATTCAAAATATCTGTGTCTCTACAAATATCAGTTGCAATTCCTCACAACAGAACACATACAGGCCATCTCCCCGAAGGTAGGGCAAAAGGGCAACGCCTAAGTGGAGAATTAAATTATACCCCACTGTTGCCTCGTAATTGGCGAATGGAGTAGCTGCACAGCTGATGTGCATGTAATAATTTACTCAGGAACACCAATTGGTGGCAGGAAACCACATGTTACAGGTATTGACGTATATAAGGATGACTTGCCATACATTCAAACCGTATGCTCATACCATAAAACTGTTTAAACAGTAAAGGTATAAGAGAGATATTTACGAAGATTCAGAACGCTGACAATGTATGTAGAACACTCAGTATGTTAGTATACGTAGAGCCTGTTTTGTATTAATTAAAAGTGTACGCAATGAATAAAGTGGGAAAAGGTATTCTGTAGTGATGTCTTGTTGAGCATAGCAATGCTTGTAGAAATTGTGTGTCCTGCTGTGGGCCACAAGGTAAACATCGCATACACCACAAGGGATGTTACATGAGGGCTTTAAACGGAACAATTCCACACCACCCGCCATCAGTGGTAGGGTATGTCGAACAAGTACGTGCCATAGCAGGGGATAGTATATGTTGATATACTGTCACAGTAGGCATGTGTATGGGTATATAATGACAATAACATGCTTAAGGTGGTCCTGCTGTGCAAGTATGCTTTGCATTATGGGATAATGTGTAAAATATGTGTAATGTACAGTATTGTAGGTAGATTTGTCAGATATTCTACACAGCACAACTGTTATATCATGCAAACAAAAGGTATTGTCAATTGGCATGTACGATACACAATAACAGGATACATATGGCTTGTAGTCATGGGACACTGTAACAGCATGATAGCTAATCAAAATGGAAGAGCAACTCAATTAACCATGCACAAAGGGCATGTAATAGCTTCACAGGTACATAATGAGGTACTACGCTGTCTGTCATGTCTATGTGTAAGCCCAACTACAATGTTTACACCGGCGGCACCTCTCTAGGGTAGTGTCCTGTCTGTGAACAGCAGAGCCATGTGTTACCTGCACCTCTGCACAGTACAGCCACTGCAGTGATCCCTGGTGTATCAGTGTGACCGCCTACAGAGTCACATATGACCGGTGTGGTGGGTATGTTATAACACCCTATTGGCTGTAGTTGATGGACACACATGAGTCTGTGGGCTATAAGTAATTGTTGTTGTGTTTGGTAATGGGGGCTGCCTCTGGTGCCTACACAGAGTATGGAGAGGTTCTGCAAATGTCGTACTCATACTATGTGTGGCTTGTGGTGGTGGAGATCTAGTGAGACTATGTGATGAGTGGGGTGTGTTGCAAATGTTAAACATCCCCACATGAATGTCAGGTCCAGTCTGGGTTGCTGAGAGCATTACCCCCAGCATGGCCACATATGTGCATCTCCCACAGGCTGCAGTGTCATATGTTGGGAGGTGAGCATTGACTGTGTACATGAGACAATTGCTCTATTGCCACATGTTTGCCATATTCATCATTTAGACAGGCAATACCACTGGTACGTGACATTTGGACATGCCTGTATATTCAACCATGTCTCACAAGATATGTGAGTTACTTGTGTACAACAGCTGTTGTACTGTAAGCAAGCTGGACATGTAAGGACAGACAGTGTACTTGTAAGACATGAGTTGGAATGGGTACTATAGTAATCAGTAGCTCATGAAGTGCTCACATGTTCTGAACAAGTGCTGAACATGAATATGCAATACAGATACGGTGTTGGATAATATCAACCCACTGCAACCCACAAGTGGAGACGACAGTCATAATTAGAGGCACTGCACTATTACACTGCTGAGTATGGTCTGCAAGTCTATGAACCTTTATCAATGTAGATGTTAGCAGTACAGAAGTAGATGACAGTGCGGATGATTTCACACTGCATAGCATACCTGTGACAGGTCATAGGACATCATCACCCATACCGTGTTCCAGCTAAATTGAGTATACTAGATGTACCTTCGTTTGTCACAGGGGTGTTCTACCAGTGGCCTGTTGACAGAAGCAACACAACAAAAGGTGTCTGAGTGACATGTGCATATCACACCAGTGGCAGCTACCATAAAATAGGGTTAATGTTGTGTACTCCCCCCTCAATGTAGCCCATACCACACAGACAAATGGGAGGCATCTGTGTATGTAAGGATGTGAATGTCCATGACCAAGGAACAATAGCTGTCTCAGTGTTGTGGACAACATACAGAATGGGCTTTGTGGGTGAGGTGTGTGACATATGTGGACAATCTGACAGCTGATAATAGCATTGTCACCGCTAGGTGAATAACCCTGTACCCATTAACTACCACCTAGTCAGCGGTCAACATTATGGACACTGTGTAAGGGATGGTGCCGCGCAGTTCACCTCTCTGAGTTGGTGACGTCTCCGGGCCTATTAGGTAGGCATAGGAGGCACCCATGTCATGACAGGGTGCCATCCATGAGCATGGAGATCATTGCACAGGCATACTCAGCACTCGGGTGACCAATATCAGATCACATATCACCTTTAAGGGGTATTGGCCATGCATGGATGGGCGATACCAGCCTTCACAATCCTCACCTCCACTATGCAGCATGCTGGCTACCTTGCATAAAGACATGTGCTACACTGTGATGTTGGACGTGCTACACATACATATCCTGATCTGAAAGACATACATCATGGACAGCCACCATCGTACTACAAGGATCGCCACATGCTGGAAGGATCCCTGTACCATACATGTTACATACTCCTGCCATACCATGCAACCCTGTCCATCAAAGCTGCACATGTCATCTCTGTCATACATGGTGCGATGACCGCATGGCAGATGTATTATTAACTGTCTGGATCAGTAATGCGGCACTGATGCACCTCGCGGTGGCAAAATGGCTGTCGGATACAGCTAGAAAACCTTGCCCGTACATGCCATAGTTGATAACCATCCCTGCGAATGATGTCCGGCTAGCCATTGTCCCATGTCTATCACATGTGCAACACAGGCAATACGTGGCAGGATGTTGAACTGCTGTACAGTGCCATGTAGATGTATATGGCAAAACACATGCATGTAAAGGTTTCCATGTGTATGTGTGCATTGTCACTGCTCATGTCCATTAAGGTAGTGTATGTGTTGATATTTGACATATACACAGCATTAAGATCAACAGCATTACTGTGGACACATCCAGGCATGTGCTGATAGGTAAGAACACCAGTACAGGCAAACAGACATGCCCACATCAAGACAGCATTCACATGAACAATGTAATGAGGTGACACACATATATGGTGATGATATCCAATGCATAACGGGTGTTACATGTGTGTGACACAAACATGGCAGTCGTGTCAGTGTCATGACGATTTGCAAAGATAACTGTTTAGATGTAGTAGATTTAATACAAATGTATGTGCAGCTGTATCTCTGTACATCTCTGTGATACTGTGACCTGTCTCCATCATTATGTCTTCCAGATAATGCCTCATTCACGCCTGCCAGCGTATAGCCACCAGGAGGAAGATGCCCTCATCCCGTACCTCCATGAGAACTACGAGGTGTTGTTCAGCCATGTGCCACAGCTTGCCCAGCAGCGTGACGACCTGTGGCAGGACCTTCGCAGGAGGTTTAATGATGTGGGTGGCCATAACCGCACCTACCAGCAGGTGTGCAGACACTGCACGGACTTGATATGACATGCGAAACAGCACGCCAATGCAATCGCCAGGGAACAAGGTGGAACAGGTGGTGGCCCACCAACCCAGCCCCCACTCACACACACCGAGGAGATACTGGCCAGCCTGGGGGCACCCTCAGAACAGCATCCACAAACACTAGCTGCCATCATGGAGATGGGTGTCTCCGAACCAATGAGCCTGGAGTTACCTGGTAAGTCACTACTGCACATATGACTATTATATTCCATTTAGTTGCATGTGTCACTGTACAAAATGTAATATAACGTCATATGCAAGGTATGTTTACACACATGCCGCATACTGCAGTATGCTACCCTGTGTATGCACACATGTGCATACTATATGCTATTGTACAGGCAAATGTGTTAACATGCACAGTGCACTCTATGGCTGTCATACAGTCATGGATAATGTTCAACTGCTGTGTCACCCCTATACAGGTACCTCTGGCATGCCGCACAGACCTCAGTCCATTGCAGGTGAGACAGTTATCAGTATCAGCCATGTTAATGCATATATCTATACGCCATGTGGCCAGTTAACACATGTACACATAATGTATGGTCCAGTCATGATATACAGGTCGCATCTGTCATCATTCACACTGGCTACCCATGTGCAATATATATAAACTAAATGAAACACCGACATGAAACCATAGTACCTGTCATTGCTAGATGTGTGGACAGCTGTGCATACAACGGTGGAGATGTTCACTGTAGGCATATGTACTATACATTGGAACAACACATGTGTGGTACGCAAACAGTACCACACAGTGAGCTGGGATATAGGCAGCCCACAGGAGTCACCATTGTGTAATATGCCCCTGCAATGGGTGCACAAATTGTGATGTGCCATCTGACATGTCCCAGACATGTAGTGTTCCGGCTGCAATATTGTCTCACTATCCCATAATACATACTCCACATACCAAACATACAATCCATTGTCTGCATAGCCCTGTGGACAATGACATATCTGACATCTATGGGTGTATGTCATATGGGACAACACAGACATGTGAGATAGATGGCCATCACAAACATTTGGCCAACACATGTTCACACATGGCCATGGAGGATGGCCAGAGACATGTAGCCACACAGCAGTAGTAATGTGTATACACCCTGTTGCACATTGTCCACACATGGTCCAACTATAGCCTTAGTTGACTGATTATGTAGTTGATGTGGAACACTGGACTTACTAAACGCCTGTGCACAGCTAGTGGAGGTGTCACTTAATTCGACCATATAAGATGTGTTGAACATCACGACTGTGTCATAGCATGACAGTAGTCACCTGTACAGCTTCTACAGACATTAACACCACATCAGGCCACAGATACCGTATATTTCCCTTGCTGCTGTAGGACATCACTGTCAGCCTTGCACCTCGTGTGTGTGGTACATTAATGTCATGTGGGACATGGTGTATTGACAAGTCTGCCATGTGTGGACATGGTTGCCAAGCAGCTAAGACTTTGTAGTAGTTGTGCAGGGGTGTCATCCATAGGACTTCCAGTGACCTGTCACATGACACAGCATGGTTTGGTGTGTATACACCTCAGTGACGTGGGGTCACAATCCACAGTTATGTAATGTGTATGCACGCAGTTATGGCTATGCACTGTGTGCGTATTACACACTGTATAGCACTATAGATGCCTCATGATGCCATGCAATGTCACAGTGTCTGTACTTCACACTGTATAGCATTGTAGACGCCTCACACTACCCTTCAATGCTCATGCACATTTGCTAAAAGTGCAATCTATCTGTAGGGCATACAGACAACACTGCAATGTGATACCCATTACAATGCTGTACATGTGTCAGGACACCATTGTGTCAGACATGTATGCATGTCAATGCACACATCAGCAGATTACATGTCAAGGTCACTTCAGCCATGTGTACTGTTAACCTGTGCTGATCCACATGGTGTATCACAGGGATGCATGCTTACTACCATGATTTTGTGAACTGCATGGCTACTGATATGACACCTGCTTGCTATTGTCTGCAACCCAGGGAGGTATGCTAACTACCACTAGTAATGTCTGAGCTGCATGCTGTCTGCTGTATCACATGCATGCTGTATGCCGTCTGTCAAATCACATGCATGATGTGTCTGTGTGTCTGTGTGTCTATTGTAATTTAGAGTCTTTCTTTGCATTCACAGGTGATGTAGGTGGGTTACCCTCTTGCGGTCCATCTGATGTTAGTGTCCACACAGATACTAGCAGTGATGAACATATGCATGAAGTACAGGCAGATTTGTCAGGGGCTGAATCTGGGCCAATGGTTGCCATTCCAGCTATGTCCCCCTCTTCCCCGTACACAGTTCTCATGCCAACACATACCGCATCACCAGTGGCCATAGAGGAAGGACAGTCAGCATGTGTTAGCTTAGAACAGGAATGTGTGGTGGCTACTGAAGGTGTGTCTCCACACCATGGTGTCAGTGTAATGACTGCAGATGTGCCACACAGGCATGTGGCCAGTGCTGCTCGTAGGAGGACCTCTGGCAGACATGCACCTGCAGGACAGAGCGCAGCAGCTGGTGTCACCAGACGCATGTTCCAGACTGTAATGGCGGCACAGGCATGTGCTGAACGGCAGAACAGTGAAGGACAGAGGCTTCAGAGGGCTGTTATCCATGCTCTAAATGACAACATCCAGGCATTGGCAAATGCTCAACAGCAGATTGCTGATGTTCTGGACAGGCGATTGGGTGACATGGTTGGAATCCTTGACCATGGCATGGCAATCCGTGAGCGTGAGATGTCTGTGCTGGAACATCTGGTAGGAGTGAAGCCTAGGCCATGTGGACATAGGCCAGCTACACCACCTAGTGCAGGTCAACGTGAACGAGCCACATCACATGCCGCTCCCATAGTGCCGGTAGCATGGGGACGCTC